>NW_018164675.1:1171590-1224424 GCF_001263595.1 Phalaenopsis equestris
AAAAAAAAAACATTTAAAATTTTAAATTTACTGTTTCTTCATTTTTATTTTTGTTTACTTGGTTGAAAGAATTTTCTTAAATATTTCAGCATTACTGTTCATGTAGAATTTCAATTTTTCTCCTAAAAGAACCAAAAAAAGAAAAGAAAAGAAGATAACAAAGGAAAAGTGTGGCCTTTTGACTGGTTTTAAAGCGTCAATCTTTGAGAAATTTGTGTCCTTTACTCTCCTGTGGAAACTTTAAGGGCAGCTCGCTGAAAATTTATATTTAATCTATCAATTTTGCAGATTATTCAGCTTAAGAAACGGCTAAATGATCAGTTGGCAGTTCGACGAGCCCTGGAGAAAGCACTGGGATATAGAACAACCGCCATTGATTCTTCTTTGAATGATAGCTTCATACCCATGGTACTTTCCTCTTATCTGCATTACAGAAGGAAAGAAAATCATTGGGATGTAGAATTGCTTATTTCTGTTACAGAAAACAATAGATTTTGATTTTGTGTACTGTTGTTATTTGATATTATTGTAAAATTTGATCAACCAAAACTTATTTTTTTCTTATTTATCAGCCAGCTCAAGAGCTAATAAGGGAGATTTCAGTGTTAGAGCTAGAAGTCAGGCACTTGGAGCATTATCTTCTATCGTTGTATCGGAGCGCTTTCGATCGGCAAACTCCTATGGTATCCCCTTCCATGCCACCAAGAGAGAGATCGAAAGGTCCAATTAGCTGCCAAAGGATGCTGTTTCAAGCTCCTAAGGCTGAACTCTCTCCCAAGCAAACTGCAGCAGTTAAATCCACTAGAATATTACCATCTCAATTATCAGCCAACAAGCTTGTGGATGAGCCCTGTTGTGAGAATTTTGCCTGTCCCAAGTTCCACCGCAGCCATTCTGCGCTCAATCATCGCGCTGCTTATTCGACCCGTCTTTCTTCTTCTGAAGAGCCTCTGGCAACAGCTCTTCATGAATGTCAAGATCAGCCATTTTCAGCTCTCAAAGTAAGTTAACTTCATCCTTTACATTTTTGAGCTCTTCTCATTTTCTGAACTTGTTGTGAAACCCCTTTAGCAAAATGAAGCATGACTCTTAAGAAATTCTACTTAAACGTCGAGAGGATTTTGGTGTAATAGTTGGAATTTCATCAGGAACTCCCGGAGTTAAGTGCTCGTGTGAGAGCATTTTTGAGATGAGTGACCTCCTAGAGAGTTACACCAATAGGATAAAAACGTGGGGCCATTAGGCTAAAGTGGATAATATCTTATTGTTTGAGAGTTCATGCCGTTACCAATGATATTGGAGCATTATACCGGTTTGAGGATAGGAATAACTGCCTTGTGGATGATTTTGATTTCTGAAGACAAAAAATAGAATCAACTACTTAAATAAGGAAGATTGTAACTGTTTAAATAAAACAAAGTTGAACTCTTAACATCAAGGTGCCTTTTTAGTGTAACAGTTAGATATTCACCAGAAATTCTAAATTTAAGCGTGCTCCACAGGAGCACTTTTGGGATGGGTTCTCCTGGGAAGTTACACTAATGAGAGAAAATCACGAGGCCATTATGCCAAAGTGGACAATATCTCGATAGATAAGAGTTTGAGCTAGTACACTTTTGATTTTGAATTCTACTTTTTTTTTAAATCAGGATGGCCATGGCAGTGCCTCTAGTGTAATTAGCCTGGCGGAATGTCTTGGCACCAGTATAGCTGATCATGTTCCCGAGACACCAAACAAGGTTTCAGAAGACATGGTTAGGTGCATGGGTGCTATTTACAGCAGACTGGCAGATCCTCCACCGGTTATTCATGATCCCGCGTCTTCTCGGACTTCATCATTATCTTCCATGAGTGTCAGTTCTCCACAGTATATTGGAGATATGTGGAGTCCAAGTTGCAAAAGGGAATCAAGTCTTGACACGCGGCTGATAAATCCTTTTCGTGTCGCGGGGTTGAACGATTTCAGTGGCCCATACAATGCCATGGTGGAAGTGTCTTCAATCAGAAGGGACAGTGAGAGTTTAAAGATTGTTGAAGTCTTGCTTAGTGCTTATAAGTGAGTTTTTTGGTTCCATTCTGCTAACTTTATAAGAAATTTTGATGATGTTGGGGCATTTAAATACATACCACAAAATTCTAATGTAGTTACATATCTAACACCTAAACTTTCAAAGTTACATACATAGCGCTCTAATCTTTAATATCACATAAATAATATCATTACTGCTAACTTTATAAATGAGGACACCTTTTCATGCATCGGTTCATGACACTAAATTGTTATCAATGTAAAAAATTAAACTTTATAGGTGTTAGATATGCTAGATATGCAAATACATAGGAATTGTGTGGTATGTATGTAAATTTCTCTTCATTAAAGAACATCATTTTAACAGAAAATTTTTTTGACTCCATGAAAAGGAGAAGCCCAACTGTAGCAGTGTTTGTGCTGCTAAATTGTCCATTTTGTTTCAGATCCCTTGTTCAAAAACTTGAAACTGTTGATGTGAGGAGGATGAAGAATGATGAAAAGACAGCCTTTTGGATCAACTTACACAATGCTTTGATGATGCATGTAAAGTTTCCTTTTTTATTAATTAGAAAAGCCTTTTTCTTTAATTTAATTTATTTTTAATGATGTATTAGCTGTTTTTTAATTGCTGTTCAGACATATTTGGTGCATGGAGTTCCTCAAAGCAGTATCAGACGGACTTCACTCTTCATCAAGGTAGAAAGTTTCAGACTTTCAGTGGCTCATTTTAAAATTTGTAAGAAAAAATAAAATTTATTAAAATACTGAAGGGCTGATATCTTATTATGTGCAACTACTGCTTTGTTTATTTCAGGCCACATGCACAGTAGGAGGTCACCCCATAGATGCCAAATTGATACAGGCTTCACTGCTTGGCTGCTGTACACAAAATTTCTCTGGACAGGTTTGCCTTTTCTTAAAAAAAAAATTTGCACACATGCCTCTCAATTTTTATGTTTTAACATTTCTAACAACTAAACTTCAATTTTTATATCAATGCCACCTTACCTATGCATAAGAAGGTGTATTTAGCCTTTTAAAAGTTAAATAATGGTATTTTTGCTGTGTTCTGAAAGATTTGAATGGTATAAATGTAAAAAACAAAATATAGGTGTTATATACATGCAAATACATAAGAATTGTATGATAGTTATGTAAATGCCCTTCTTTTTGTTTCTCTCAACTAAGTTTACTGAAGGCAATAAAGAAACTATTTTTTTATATGATGATCTCTGACATATCACAAGATTTTTCCCCTAAACAAATAAAAAATGTTAAATTATTTATTTCTTCTTGTTATTTTCCCACTCAACTCAGCAAATTTTCATAAGAAAATCTACTTTTGATGGGTGGCGTATGACCAAATTTGTAAAATTAAAAGATTCAATTTCTAAAACTTCAATTTCAATACGGTTTGACATGCAAAAAGAGCCGGCCATTATAGCGAATTTTCTTCTCCTCTGTCCGTGATTTTTTTTCCATCTAAAACCTTTCACGTAAATCTTTCTGTTATTTTCTCTTTGCTTCTTTTGCTTGTAAAATTAAAAGATTCAATTTCTAAAACTTCAATTTCAATACGGTTTGGCATGAGAAAAGAGTCGGCCATTATAGCGAATTTTCTTCTCCTCTGTCCGTGATTTTTTACCATCTAAAACCTTTCGCGTAAATCTTTCTATTATTTTCTCTTTGCTTCTTTTGCCGTGCATCGCATCGATTTCATAACAGTTAACACTTGCAGTGGCTTCCAACATTCAAGCATACAAAGATTAAGTTCAAGAGCAGAGATGAAAGGACAAGTTTTTATGCCATTGACAAGAAGGAACCACTCCTCCGTTTTGCATTATGCTCTGGAAGCCATTCTGATCCTGCAGTAAGTTTTCATTCTGTAATCAACCTATATCTCATTAAATTCATATGAAATAATGCACATACATACCACTCAACTCCTATTTATTTACATATCTAACACTTAAAACTTTGTTTTTTACATACCACTCAAAACATACTATCATTTTAACTTTTGAAAATTGAAATACAGCTTCTCATGCATAGGCAATGTGGTATTGGTATGTATGTCAAAATTTAAGTTTTAGATATGTAAATAGAGTAAAGTGCCAAAATATCCCATGACTATTTGCATGATGTCGTTTTCAATCTCAGAGTTTATAGAAATACCAAAATAGTCCCTTGTTATTTTAAAATTGACCTCTAATCTTCTTCGAGTTTGAGGACTATTTTGACACTTCTAAAAACTCTGTGACTAAAAAAATCTCATGTAAATAGCCATACATAGGAGTTGAGTGTTATGAACGTAAAAGTTCCTAAACTTTATTGCACAAATCTGTTTAGGTGAGGATATATACTGCAAAAAGATTGTATCAGCAGCTAGAAACAGCAAAGGAAGAGTACGTTGGAGCTACAGTTGGTGTTGAGAGAGAGCAAAAAATCCTTCTGCCGAAGTTGGTAGAATCTTATGCGAAAGATCTTATTTTGAGTACGGAGAAGGTGGTGGATATGATTCAATGCCATCTTCATGAGGCCATGAGAGCTGCAGTTCAGAGGTGTCAGCGAGGAAGATGCAGGAAGATTGTTGAGTGGGTGCCTCATAACTTCAGTTTCAGATATTTGTTGTCAAGGGAAGTTGCTAATCCTCAGTTAATTTGAATTTGCTGTGATGGTGAAAATTACATATATACCACACAATTCTTTTGTATTTGCATGTCTGACATCCAAGTTTTGATATTTATAGTTTTAACACCTCGGTGTAATGTTATGTATGAAGATGTGTAGATGTTACTTGATGGTGAAGATTTGAGTGATATGGATGTAAATATGAATGTTTAGGTGTTAGATGTGGAAATATATAAGAATTGTGTGCTGTGGATGTAAAATATTTTTTCTTTTGAGGAAATGATTTGGAAAAGAAATAATGAGAGCAGTATTTGGACTTCGTTAGAGACTTAATTTGGTAAATTATTTTGAATAAGCTCATTAAAAAAATGTTTTGTAAATTAGCAAAATAATATTAAAATTTAGTTACAATGAATAATAAACATGAATTCTTATCATATGAAATCAATATAATATGATTTAACGAAGGAAAGTGTTAGAAACGGTGGAGCCCGATCCACTATGTTTAGGCGGATACTTTGCTTTGGAGAGTCACACCTCTTCACAAATAATCACTCATGTCTTTCTCTTCTGTGAAGTGAAACTTCTCTTCGCTCTCTCCTGTTTGTAATAAAAGCTTTGGATGACTCGTAGTAGTCCCGCTTTCAGTTCTTCTTCGATTTTCTCGGGATAGAAGAAGGTTTTCTCGGGGCAAAGGAAGAGAAGTGCAAGGAGGAGCAGTTCATTGCGGCAGGAGGAAGTAAAAGGAAGAAGAAGAAGATTGTTCTCCCTAAACTTCTTCTTGGTGGCATGTGGCAGAAGAGAAATTGAGTTTATTTCTCTTGTAAGTTTGTCTTTTTTGGTTTATCTCGGTGTAGAGTTTTCTTCGGAGTCTCTCGGTATAAAGAGAGAAGAACAGAGAGAGAAGAAGAGTGAATGATTCCTCTTGTAAGTTTAGGTGATCGATTTATGTAAATTCCTCAAGTAATAAAATACTCTACAACTCCGTGGACGTAGGCAATTTGCCGAACCACGTAAATCTGTGTGTTCCGCTGTGTTGTTCTTTTCTGGTATGATTTTTCTCGTTTTATTTTTCACTTCGTCGATCGTTCGCTTGTTTGATTTATATATATACCACATCAACTGATATATATAGATCATACAATAACAACAACTAATATCAGAACTTGGTTCAGATCTGAGGAAGAATGATGACTGGAGATGAAGTGAAAGTTTTAAGGATTGAGAAATTTGATGACACATATTTTGGTTATTGAAGAATGCAGATAGAGTATTATATTTATGGGAAAAAACTTCATCTTCCGTTATTGGGGAAAAAAATCTGAAAGGATAGATGAGACTGAATGGAATTTGTTGGATTGACAAGTTCTGGGGGCTATTCGATTGACCCTATTGAGGTCCATTGCACATATCGTCGTCAAGGAAAGGACAACTGCAGATCTCATAGCAGCTTTATCAGGCATGTATGAAAAACCATCGGCGAATAACAAGGTGCACTTGATGAAGAAGTTATTCAATTTGAAGATGACGGAAGATGTTTCTGTTGCTCAACACTTGAATGTTTTCAATGTTATCACAAATCAATTGTCGTCTTTGGAAATTGATTTTGATGATGAGATATATGAACTGATCTAGTTGGCTTCATTATCAGATAGTTGGGAAATCATGAAGATAGCAATTAGCAGTTCTGTAGGTAAATCTAAACTGAAATACGATAATATTCGTGATTTTTTTGGCTGAGGAAATTTGCAGGAAAGATTCTAGCGAGGTCTCAGGTTCGAGTTTGACACTGAATGTTGATTTCAGAGGGAGATGACATGCTAGGAACTCAAGTATAGGGAAATCAAAATCAAAGTTTAGTAAGCAGACAACCTGTTGGAATCGTGGCAAGACTGACCACATAAAGAAGAACTGCAGGAATTCTAAAAAGATAAAAAATGATAACACGGAAAATGATAGCGTAAATGTGGTATCTAAAGAATCACAGGATGCACTATTGTTGACAGTTCATAGTTCTATTGAAGATTTGATGTTGGATTCAGGGGCTTTGAATGTGGTAGGAAATCTACGGCAGTGATGGAAGTGAAGAGGAAAGTGGGTCTGGGGCACCCATTCCTATTGTTCCACAGACAGATGTTGAAGAACCTCAAAGCTATGAAGAAATCTTGCAAGATGAAAGTTCGAACAAGTGAGAGCTGACAGAACTTTCACCAGGGAAGAAGACATTGCACAACAAGTGGATGTACCAGGTGAAAACTGAGCGTGATGTCAGTAAGAGGTATAAAACTAGACTTGTTGAAAAAGACTTTCAGCAGTTATAGGATGTTGCTCATGCAATGGGAGTTGTAAGAAGAGACAAAAGTGACTCAGGAAATAGCTTGGAGGTGCAAAGTTATGTGGAGCCTGCTGATATGTTAACTAAGGGTGTTACTCTTGAGAAATTGAAGTTGTGCATAGCTTCAGTTGGTCTTCTGGAGTGAAGACAGAGGTTTTGAGTTGCAGAGGTGGAGGATTCAAGAAGAATGATACACGGTAGAGGATTCAGAGGTGGAGGATTCATGGAGGCCGCCAGTGGAGGATATCAGTTTGAGGAAGGAGATGTTATAGTCTGTGTTATGGTCTTCAAGTGAGAGAATTGTTAGAAACGGTGGAGCCCGATCCACTATACTTGGGCGATTACTTTGCTTTGGAGAGTCACACCTTTTCACAAATAACCACTTTTGTCTTCCTCTTTTGTGAAGTGAAGCATCTTTTCGCTCCCTCCTGTTCGTGATAAAAGCTTCGGATAGCTCTCATTGGGTTTTGTAGTCATGCTTTTAGTTCTTCTTTGGTTTCCTCCGGATAAGGAAGGTTTCCTCAGGGCAGAGGAAAAGAAGTGCAAGGAGGAGCAATTCCTTGCGGCAGAAGGAAGAAGAAGAAGATTATACTCCCTAGGCTTCTTCTTGGTGGCTTGTGACAGAAGAAAAATTGAGTTTATTTCTCTTGTAAGTTTGTTTTCTTCGGTGCATCTCGGTGTAGTTTTTATCGGTGTATCTCGGTATAGAGAGAGAAGAACAGAGATGGAAGAAGAGAGAGAGCAACGAAGAGTGAGAGATTCCTCTTGTAAGTCGAGGTGATCGACTGATGTAAATTCCTCAAATAGTAAAATCCTCTGCAACTCCGTGGACGTAGGCAATTTGCCGAACCACGTAAATCTGTCTGTTCCGCTGTGTTATTCTTTTCTGGTGTTATTTTTCTCGTTCTATTTCTCACTTCGTCGATCATTCTCTTGTTAGATTTATATATATACCACATCAACTGCTATATCTAGATCTCACAACAACAACATAAAGCTTACATAGATACCAAAATTTTTATATATTTATATATATAACACTTAAAAGTTTAATATTTACAGTTATAAACTTCATAAAATTTTAAGTTGTGCTGATTTTACTAATTTCTTATAAACTTTGGATTAAGCTGGTGAGATGCAAGAAGATTTTTTTTTTTTTTGAAGGATTTACATTTCTATGAATGATGGGGGTTGTTTTTCAAATCATCCTTGCTGCTGGATCATATAAATAAGAATAAACAAATTTACATACATACCACATAATCTTATGTATTTACATATCTAACACCCAAATTTTGATATTTACACCCATAACACCTTTGTCTCATGAAACTGTCATGAAAATGTGTATTTCACTTTTTGAAAAATTTATGATTGCAGTAGTTTGTATTATGTTAAATATTTGAGTGATCTGCATGTAAATTTGTGTGTTTAGTTGTTAGATATGTAAATGCACAAGAATTGTATGTTATCTACATTTCTGTTGGTGTAAGTCCTGGGGGCTTTGTTCTACTTATTTGAAGCCATAAGAATTGTATCGTATGTATATAAATGCATAAGAATTGCTTGTGGTGATCTCTATTTTGTAGGAATTTACATAAACTTTTCTTTCAAAATGTAATCCGTGGAGCCATTTGATGCCCGTCAAAACTTCGTGAGGCCCGTAGAACCCGAACCATTAAGGAGGGCAAACATTTGAAGATAGAGGACGAGAAAACCTGTGAGTCGATCTTAGCTCTATGCTTCTTAGATTGTATATGGCCAGGAGCTCGGCTATCTGTCTTTTTTTTTTCCTTTGCACGAAAAGATTCATGCATCTACAATTCTACATAACATATTGATTCTATCTCACATATTCAGCACAGAAAGGGGGATCCGACTTGTGAGGATCACCATTCTTATCAGACGAAGTCTGCCTTTCTTACTCGATTTGTGTTTAGGACTAGTGCATCATATAAAGATCACATATCTCTCTGATTGCTTTCACAATAAAGTTAAAATCATAATGATCATTTAAAATGAATTAATCTAATGTTTCTCAGTCGATCTCTCGGTCGATTATTAGATCTGATTAATCAAGTCAATCATTTTTTAAAAAAAAATTACAATTTTGGCTTATAACTTGCTCCTTAATTTCAATCCAATCTTTAAGGCATCCTTTTGGAACCTCAAGGGTTAAAATTTGAAAGCCGCCCCTTTTGGCCGTTTGCCTCCTCATCAGACCAACAAGCAACTCTCTCTCTCTATCTCTATCTTATTGATAACAAATCAAAATCATATTTGTTCATTGACTAATTCAAATTCATTCTACCTCTTCCAGAGCTGAAAAGCCATCTCCTTCTCCATTTCAGAAGCTCAAATTCCAGAACTTCTCAACAGCCACCAGCGCAGAGTAGGAGAAATGAACCAGCTTTCTGTAGCTGCTATGAGCTCTAATGGCACAAACTTCATCAAAACCTCCTTCACCGAAGAAGAGGAAGCTCTTGTGGTTCAGTCATGGAACGCAATGAAGAAGGATGCAGCCGCGCTTGGTCTCAAGTTCTTCTTAAGGTAACTTGTGTGTAGGGCCGTAATCGAGCCAAATATATCATAGTTCAAACTTGGCTTGATATAATTAAATGTTGTTTATGTTCGGCTGGAGCTTATGTCGAACTTTCATATATTGTTCAAGCTTGACTTTTTAAATTTCGCAATGCTTGAACTTGATTTGTTTATGACAAGTGAACGAGTATTTAAACAAGCTGAAAATTCAAACGAGTATATAGACTTTCATACAAAATTTCAATAATTGATTTTGTAAATTTGGTCATAGTTATTAATTTATTGATGAAAAACTCGAAACTTTAGAGTCCTTTTTCTCTGAATCCCTCACTTTGGGGTTATTTAATAGAATGATTTGTGTAGCATTTAAATATAATTGAATGTAAACTTATCAATATATCATATATGATATGAGCTATCATTGAGCTATCAACAAGCTAGTTAATATTTTAGTTAATTATTTGATATTTAACAAGTTAATTAATTGTTAAGCGATAAACGAGTTTGTTCGTGAACATAAATGAACAAGTTCAACTATATTCATGTTTAGTTCATTTAAGCTTCTTGTTTTTAAAAATTATTCAAACTTGTTTATTTAATAATTTGAATGGACGTGATTGACTCTTGATCGAGCAAGTTCAAGTTGTTCATCGAGTGCATTGGATCATTTACAACCCTGCTTGTCCGTGTCTTGTAATGTCTTCATAACCAAACCATGCAAACTAATTACTGAATCAATCAACACACTTGATCTTAATTACCTTCAGAATATTTGAAATTGCACCTTCAGCTGCAAAGCTCTTCTCTTTCCTAAGAGACTCGCAGATTCCGCTTGAGAAGAACCCTAAGCTCAAAGCCCATGCAATGTCTGTCTTCATCATGGTACGTACTTTGTTAACAAATCTCTCTATCTCGCCTTCTAACATCTGATAAGCTCAACAATGGTTTTATTGAGATGATTAGTGTGGTTACAGACATGTGAAGCAGCGGCACAACTGAGAAATACAGGGAAGGTTGTAGTGAAGGAGACAACCTTGAAGAAAATTGGCACCAAACACGTCGCCTATGGTGTAGTTGATGAACATTTTGAGGTATGATCATGTTGAATCACTCTATAAACTTTGATTATTTTCCGATCTTGTTTAGGAGTGTAAACGAGCCATGCTAAGGATTTGTTCATGGTGTCTGCATGCCGATTAGACATTAACTAATGTTAGTCGAGATGATTCGATGAGCTCTTCAGTCGAGTCAAACTAAGCTCGAGTTTGAGGCTCGTGTAATATATGAGCTCAAATGTAAGCTTGAGCTTGAACTCATCACTGTTCTTTAACGAGTCATGCTTGTGCCAGCTTGGCTCACTTACACCAATGCACACATGTGCATTAGGACTGATTGGCATGAAAAATATAAGATTATATTAGAAATTTAATTTTTGAATTTAATTAATATTAGGTTACAAGATATGCGTTGTTGGAAACAATAAAAGAGGCCGTTCCTGATATGTGGAGCGCAGAGATGAAGAGCGCATGGACCGTAGCCTACAATCACTTGGTTGCAGCTATAAAGGAAGAGATGAAGTCGCTCTCTTGAGTTGGAGAAATTATTACGTCCGGCAATGGCACGTTCGGACGATGGTTCGGATGACCTGTCGTGCGATTAACGGTGTTTTGACAGCATCCTGACCATAGTCTATAAATTATCGTATCACAAATGTGTTTTTTAATGACAAATTTACATACAAACCACATAATTCTTATGAATTTACGTATTTAACACTCAAAGTTTGGTATTTACATCTATAACATCAAATGTCATAAGTTTATGTATCACTGGTAAAATGATAATGATGGTGATAATTGTGATGTGCTATTAAATATTAGAAAATTTAAAGGTTAATATTGTAAATATATAAGAATTATGTGGTATGTATGTAATTGTTTAGTTTAAATAAAATAAAGTTTTTGTGAGTCTTAAATGTTTTATGTGTTCTTTTTTTTTATTTTTTTATTTTTTGGAGGTTAAAAATATAAATATAGTTCTCTTTTTAAATTTTATTTTTTTATTCGCTATCTTATTTATACATGAAATATATATTTCACTTTTTAAAGTCAATTCAGCGTTATTTTTATGTTATGTCAAATATTTGGGTGGTATAAATATATATAAAAAATAAATTTTAGGTGTTAAATGTGTAAATACATAAAAATTGGCTGCTATGAATGTAAATGAATCATATGTACTTATTATGACATCGTGAGCAAGTCCTTTGTATCCAACGGGTCTTGTGGTGTGAATCTTGGGACATAGATTTGGCCTGTGGTGTGGTGTGGATTTTCCTATCACTCTTGGCTAGGTGCAGTGGTTGCTTTTTAATTGTGGTCTAAAGTTTTTTAGCTGTGGTCTAACTCTTTCGAAAAAAAAAAATATAATAGTCATTACAACTTTTTAAACATCAGATTATTATTCATCGGTTTAATAACTATTTTTAACTAGCTACAAGTGCCCTAAACAAACCTAAATATGATATTTGTATAATTTGATATTCTAACAAAAAATATTTAAGTATTTACTAATTAAATCAACTTATTTCCACAAACGTAATAACATAATATGATGGATTAGCCACTTTCATGATTGAAAAGACAACCCCTTACATTATAATACAAGATATTTTCATCTAAAAAAGATTACGAGACATATTTTTTAACAACAATTTACTCTGCAGTAATTTTTATAGTTGTTTCTTCAAATAGTTGCAGCTGCTCCAAGCAGAAGAAATTATTATGTTCGGGCACTACACATCAGGACAATCATTCATGAACTACCACATCATCATACATCTGATTCATGGGCGATAAAGATATCCTCAAGTCCTAATAAATTTTGTCAAAACTAAGCCTTAATTTCTTAATTGTCCTTATGGCTGTGAATTTAGCTCGAAGATCGTTAATTGCTCAAAAATTGATTCAAATTTTGTTCTTAGATGGAGATCAAATTGAAATAAACGAGCCAAACTATGAGACAAAATTTTGGATTGATTTTTTTTTTCGAGATGACCTCAGCTCAGCACAGATTGGATCATTAACATGCTTAATGATGTCAATGCTATGAATTTAACGAATTTAGATCGAATATCATTAATTGCTTGAAAATTAATTATAATTTTAAGATAAGATCAAAGTAAAAGAGTCAAATCAAGAATCTAAATTTTGAATTAATTTTCTTTTTTAAAGTAATTTTGAGTTGACCATAGCTTATCTCCATCCTTGAGAGCCCCATGTCCTCTTGCGCAAACCATGACCCCTCCTATATCACGTGATCTCCTTCTCCGTGGTCACACTCACTCTCTTCCATGCCAATCCCTCCACTTCTCCCACATATCCCTTCACACGGCGCCGCCGCCGCCCTCCTGCTCCTCCGCCTCCTCCTGATCCTCCTCCTCCTCCCTCCGGCCATCTCAAAGCCACCACCTTCCAACCACCCCTGCTCACCAAATCCCGCCGCCGGCCATCCCTGCCCCCCTTTTCCATCCCCACCCTCCTCCTTCCCCTTCTCCTCCCACCCCGGCTGCGGCCACCCTTCATTCCAGATCCACTGTTCCTCCTCCTCCTCCCTCATCTCCATCCACTCCACCTCCTTCCGTGTCCTGTCCATTCACCCCAACAACACCATACTCCTCTCCCCTTTCCTCCCCATCCCCTCCTCTCCCACCTGCCCCCCGATCCCCTCCTCCCCTCTCCTCCTCTCGCCCTTCCGCCCCTCCCTCCAGTCCTGCAACTCTCTCTCCTTCCTCCTCCCCTGTCACCAAAACCCCTCCTCCTCCTCCTCCTCCTCCTCATGCTCCCTCTCCCCTTTCCACCTCCGCCTCGCCGCCGACCCTCTCTCCCTCTTCCCCACCTGCCCCCGCTCTCCCGCCGTACCTTCTCGCCGCTGCACGCCGGACATTCTGTCAGCCATTTCCACCTTCCTCGAAAATGGCGTGCTCCTCGAATGGAACCCTAGAACGGACCCCTACTTCGCCAAATGCTCCGATTGCCGCGATTCAGTAACAGGTCTCTGCGGCTTCAACAACTCATCCCCATCCAAACCCTTCCTCTGCTTCCCCTCCCCTTCCCACCTCCCACACCATCACCCGCGTCTATTAACCCTAATCTTCCTCGCCGTCGCCGTCGCCATCCTCATTTCCACCTGCCTCCTCATCGCCGGCGTTCGCCGGCGATCGCACAACACCTCCGTCTCCGATCTGCTCGACCGGCACCACATCCAGCAGCCCCCGATCTACACTTACGAGCAGCTCCGATCCTGGACCAACGGGTTCGACTCTCGCCGCAAGATCGGCGACGGCGGGTTCGGTGCGGTGTACCTAGCACAGCTCGACGACGGCCGCATTGCCGCCGTAAAGCGGCTTCACCGCCGTCCGGATCAGCCGACGCTTGCCGCGGCGGCGTGCACTCGCTCGTTCTGCAATGAGATCAAGATCCTCTCCTCTCTCCGTCATCCCAATCTCGTCCGCCTCCATGGCTACTGCTGCGATCCCCGCGGCCTCGTTCTCGTCTACGACTACGTCCCGAACGGAACCCTAGCCGACCATCTCCACGGCACAAGAAGTTTATACCGTAAGATCGCCCTAACCTGGCCCGTCCGCCTCGACATCGCGATCCAAACTGCAGCTGCCCTAGAATACCTACATTTTGCCCTTAAACCCCCCGTCGTCCACCGCGACATTACATCGAGCAACATTTTCATCGAGCGTGATATGCGCATAAAGGTTGGGGACTTCGGCTTGTCACGCCTCCTCGCCGGCGGAACGGCGGCCGCCGGAGGTCGCGGAGGAGCAATGGGAAGAGAGGAGGGAGAAGATGGATGCTGTACGGGGCCGCAGGGAACTCCGGGTTACCTGGATCCGGAGTACCATAGAACGTTCCGTTTAACGGAGAAGAGCGATGTGTACAGCTTGGGGGTGGTGATGATGGAGCTGGTGACGGGGATGAAGGCGGTGGACTCGAGGAGGGATAAGAGGGAGGTATCTCTGGCGGAGATGGTGGTGGGGAGAATACAAGTGGGGGAGCTTAGGAGGGTTGTAGATCCGGCGATGATTTCGCCGCCGGGAGAGGATGCTCAGATGAGGAGCATCGAGTCAGTTGCAGAGCTCGCGTTCCGTTGCGTCGCCGGCGAGAAGGATGATCGGCCCGACGCCAGGGAGATCGTCGAGCAGCTCTCGAGGATTCGATCGAGGTTTCAGGAACAGCAGCCGCCGCCGCAGCAGCCTAGGGTTTCTTGAGCATCAAATTGTTAATTTTGGTAGATGATTGTTCGGATGAGTTGTTGTGCAATCCATGATTGCGCAGCCGCATTTGGACCGTCATTGGACAGGCGCCAACGGCACGTTCGATGATTTATCCATTTTTGTTTAGGTATTCAGCTCTGGTTTTTTATGAGGTAATGGAGAAAATATTACGTTCATTGTGACGTGCAGATGGCGTGGATCGGTGTGAATTGTATCTTGGCTTGTAAATGAATTAATGTACTCGATGAACAACTCAAACACAACTAAATTAACGCTAGATCATGTTCGTTTAAATTGGTAAATAAACAATCTTAAATAATTTTTAAAAGCTCAAAGCTTAAATGAACTAAAGATGAATATAATCAAATTTGTTCATTTATGTTCACGAGCAAACTTATTTGTTGTTCAACAAATAACTTATTAAATACTTGATATTGATATGTATGATATATTATTTAAATAAAATTTAATTAAGTAGAATATTAATTTATTTGTTGATAGTTCCATGATAGCTCGTATCAAATATGAAATATAAATACTTGATATTAATTTTTTGTATATTTTAAATTTGTCATTTTTAGTTGTTTGGTAGGATTTTAGGTTAAATCATGCTTAAGTGTTACGCAAATTATTTTATTAAACATCTCATAAGCGAGGAATTTAGTAGTTTATGAGTGATCAAAATTAGGCCTCCTGAGAAGTCACCAACGAGACAAAATCGTGAGGTCATTATGCCAAACAGACAGTATATTAATGAGTGAGAGTTCAGACTATCACAAATGGTCTCAGAGCATACATCAATCAAAAAATTGGAACTATGTGCCATACAAAACAATGTGCTATGTTTGGGAGCCACCTCTTGAACAGTGAATGAGAAAAAATGCTACATAATAAGAGCCATTTTTTGAATATATAGGTTCCACCTCTGAAATCTCATCTACCTAGTGGTTGATTATGGGTATAGAGTACTAACGATGAAATTAGTTACTTAAGTGGAGGATATTGTGAAACCCTTTAAGTAGATTGAAGTTGAATTCTTAAACAACGAGACACCTTTTGCTGCGGTTGGAACTTTTATGATAAACTCCAAAGTTAAGCATGTCTGCATTGGAGCACTCTTAAGATGGATGACCTCTTGAAAAGTTATACTAATCGGGTAAAAATCTTGAGACCATTTGGCCAAAACCGGCAATACCTTAACGGGTGAGAATTTGGGCTGTCACAAGGGCATTGCTGACGAAAGTTTGCTATAAGGCCGAGGAAAATGATATTTTGATGCTACTTAAAAATAGAGTGGCATGTGAGTGGATGATCAAGTTTAGGTTTTAAATCTATAAATGATTGAAGTTTGATTTTTTTTTCCATGTTCAAGTAATTTAAAGTTACATATTATTATCATTAGAGATGACTACTTAAATTTCAATAAAGGAAAATTTACGCGCATACCAAACAATTTTTATGTATGTATAAACCCTAAACACATGAAATTTGATATCTACAATTACAATATCTTCGTGTCATAGATTTATAAATAAAAAACATTTCACTTTTAAAAAATAATGATAGTGTTACTTTTAATGTGATGTGAAATACTAAACGCGCACAAAAATTTCTTGAATTTAAACAAATCTGACTAGTTATTAGTGTCATTAAAAATATATATCAAATACTCTAATTGAAAAAAAAAATGATAGCAAAAAATCTCAAAATCATTGTATCTACCTAAAGATTAGTATAATATTTCTTACTTATGTTACACTGTCAAAACAGATTGAAGAGCATTGAGATCTACCGTGATCAAAATTTTTATAATAACATTATCGTATAACCTTTTTTTTTAGCATCACTCATTATCAGCATTATAGCTGTAAAAAAAGCTCATTCTTCACGAACAGCTCATGTTCGACTCATTAAGTAACATGTGTTCGAAGCATTCATTAAGTAAATGAGTCGAACATGAACATCTCTTTGTTTGATTCTATCCAGCTAGCATGAGTATGTGATTCTACGCCTTCAATTCCAACGAATTGGTGCAAATTTTGAACCAAGCATGAGTCAAACCTGAGCTCGCTTAAGCTATGCTCGTTTACAACCATAGTCACCAGCACCCAATGCATTGTTCGCATCATTTACAATTTTCATCTGTCTAACCATGTTGCCTTATAGTTTTAATGATTTTTTTTCAACAAGCATGCTCATGAGGAAGCGTTTGCCCCTGGAGACCTGGTGTTGAAGAAAGTCGACCTAGCCGCAATGGGGCAGACTATCGAGAAAATATATCATGTTGAGAAATTTAGAGCAAAAAAAATAGGAATCGACACAAAACCAGAAGAACACACCGAGATTTAACGAGGTTCGACAAAGATGCCTATGTCATCGGGAGCAGAGCGGCGAATTCACTATTTTAAAGAAGTTTAGTAAAGATGCCTATGTCTATGAGAGTAGAGCGGCGAATTCACTATTTTGGAATTGAAGAGGTGTCTTTTGGAATTTAGTGTGTTGGGGGGAGCGATGACTTGTTAGTAATTTTATCTGTGAGTTTTATCTATAAATATGATGTGTAACGCTATGAGTATGTACCGAAGTTTTCTGAAATAGTGAATTCCCCGCTCTGCTCCCGATGACATAGGCATCTTTACCGAACCTCATTAAATTTCATTGTGTTCTTCTGGTTTTGTGTCGATTCCTGTTTTCTTCACTCTAAATCTCTTAACAATTGGTATCAGAGCGAGGTTATTGGGCAGACAGGAAAGAAAAATTTCGGAGTTGAGATCGAAGGCGACCGGGCGAGATCTACAGAAGGAAGTTCACGACAAACAGATCGCAAGCAGTTCCCACGATTGAGCAAGCTTCAGAGAGGCGAATCTTGGCATGAGGTGTTCTCGAGGGCCTCAGTATTTTGCGAAAGGAGTTCGGCACTTCCAGCGAAATTCGAGCGGACACTAGACTACGAGTTTGAGTAGAAGAAGCCGCGAAGGTCTTCTGCCTGCAAGTTCGAATTTCATACCAAGAGCTCCTTCTGCCTGCGAATTCGAGCAGGCTTCGCGCACACAGACAGAATGAGTCGCGAAGGTCGAATTTGGGATAGGCAAATTCGACACAAGAGAATTCGACATAGGCGAATTCGAGAAAGGAGATTTGAAGGTTTCGTGAACATGCGCGATCAATTCAACAGAGGAAGATCCGGAGGAGTTCGCGAAGGAGCAGTTTGCAAGCAGTGCAACAGAAATTTCTGAGGTGGTTTAGCGGCAGTTCGGTTTCGCAGATGAGAGGAGTTGGTGGCAAACATAGGAGTTCCGCCGCCGACAGTTCGCAAGCTCGTTTTGCGAACAAAAGAGTTCGGCCAATGGAAGGTTCGCAAGTTTGTCACAGGAGTATTTACGACGTGGAGTTCGGCAGGGTACAGGCGAAGCGAGCAGGTGCGACTATTCGCGAATAGCATTTTTGCAGAGGTATTTTGTGAACAGGCACGAGGTGTTTTGCGAACATGAGAAGGGTTTCGGTCGCGAGACAACAGTTTAGCTGAGGTGTTAACGCGAACAGGAAAAATGGTTCGTGTGAAAATTTTGATTTACGAATCACAGCAGAATTGCAGGAAAATTGTTGCAATTAACAGAAACAATTCAGGTTTTGAATTTATTTGTGGTGTGTTTTGTTTCGACACAAGGCAGAAAAAGTTCGCTGCAAGATTAATTTCAAATAGCAATGTCAAGTGCAAAATTCGAGATAGTGAAGTTCGATGAAACCGGGAACTTCAAATTGTGTCGAACAATGGTGAAAGATTTGTTGGCACTATAAAGAATTATGAAGGCTTTGCGAGCTGCGAAACCTGATAATATGGAAGATGAAGATTGTGAAGAATTGAAACTATGAGCGACATGTACCATAGATTTATGTCTGATAGATGAGATTATGTATCATGTTATGTATCTGAAATCTCTAGGAGAAGTATGGAAGAAATTTGAATATCAATTTATGTCCAAATCTCTGATGAATAAACTGTCTGAAGCAAAGACTGTATAGACTGAAGATGCAGGCAAAAACTGATATGGCGCAACACTTGAATGTCTTCAATCAAATAATCACAGATCTGACACGGCTTGATGTGAGTACTGAGGATGAAGATCGAGCAATGATTTTGTTGTGTTCTTTTTCTTCCTCCTATGAACATCTGGTGACTATTCTTACATATGAGAAATAAACAATCAAAATTGATAAGATTACTATAACATTGTTGGCTCACAACCAGCGGAAGCAAAATGCAGGGGAAAACTCTCATGATAATTGTTTATATGCTAAGGGTAATTAGGATCATGGAAGGAAGAAGGAGAGTTTTGGAATGCAAAATTCCAGGTCAAAGCTTAAAGGCAGAAAGACGATTCATTGCTACAAGTGCAAGGAGTCAGGACATATGAAGAGAGATTGTCCAAAGCTCAAGAAGCTGTTTGATGAGAAACATGATATATCTTCAAAGTCTGTGAATATGGTGCAAAGTGACAATTGAGATTGCAGTGATGGTGATGTACTTTCAGTTACAATAATTCAGTTGAAGGATGCATGGATTCTTGGTTCAGGATGCTCTTATCACATAACACCTAACAGATAATTGTTTACATGGTACATGTTATTTGATTCTGGTTCAGTCTATTTGGGTGATGATAGATGTTATAATATTGTTGGTATTGACAAAGTCAGAATTAATATGTATGATGACACTGTTGATGATAGATGTTACAATATTGTTGGTATTGACAAAATCAGAATTAATATGTATGATGACACTGTTAGAACATTATGTGATGTAAGACATTCCAGATTTTGAAGAAGAATTTAATTTCCTTGAACACTTTACACAAAAATGATTTTATTCCTAAGATAGATGAGGATAAAAGATAGATGATGATAAAGAAATCATCATAATTGTTAAAGGTGCATTGACTGTGATGAAAGAAAAGATCATTGCAAGTAATATCTATAAATTGTTAGAGAGTACATTTATAGGTGGAGTTCACTCTGTTGAATCATATGATGAAAATGCAGCAGATATGTTGACCAAGCCAGATACTATCAACATTTTTTGCATTGTTTGAACTTGTTGAATGTTTGCAATTGTTAGACGACATGATTGTCCAACCCATTTCGGTGTAAGAAGCTTCATGATATATTTTCTTCTAAGGCGCTGAATATTCGTTAAGGTGGAGATTTGTCAGATATATGTATTTCTCATAAGAGGTTGAATATTCGCCAAGGTGGAGATTTGTTAGGTATATGTGTTTCTCCTAAGAGACTGGATATTCGCCAAGGTGGAGATTTGTAAGGCATGGCTCATATACCAAAATTTGAGTGTCCTCTTCGTTCCAAGAGACACACATCTTTAAATTCAAGAGACTCCAAATTCTGATATATGAGTCATACCTAACAGATCACACCTAGGATGACCCCTATATCATGCAAATTCAAGACATTCACAGGAAACAAATTCCCTCAAACTTAGAGCTGTGATGATCTAAAGAAATTCCTCCCATAAATTTTCATGACAACTTTTGGGTGAAACTAAGTTATGATTGTTTTGTATGATCTATTTCCCTTCTTTTAATACATGCGCTCTAAATTATAAGTAAAATACATATTAATATTATTTTTTGTTGCAAAATTTTCTTTATTCTCAAGGATCTGACACTGTTACGCTCGAGGAACCAGCACTACAAAAAGTTAAAAACTGATCGGTCTGTATAACGATTAACCCTCAACAATGACAAGCTTCGCAAGAAGTGTGTAACGATCGATAGTGGCCCATTGGACGTTTTGGCACCCGATAGCGATGAGCTCCATGAGGGGTGCAGAAAATGATCGTCCTAAACCCAACCATAACACTAACAACACCTTACAACGACAAACTCCACGAAGGGTGTGTAAAGATTGATAGTGGCTCATAGGACGTTTTGACACCCGACTGTGACAGGCACCGTGAGGGATGTGAAATGATCATCATAAGCCTAACCATAGCACTTACACCCGATAATGACAAGCTCCACGTAGGGTGTGCAACAATTTATAGTGGCTCATAGGGAGTTTTAACAACCGACAATGTCAAGCTCCGCGAGAGGTGTGAAAACGATCATCCTAAGCACAACCATAGTGCTAACACCCTACAACAACAAGTTTCGCCAGGGGTGTGTAACGATTGATAGTAGGCTTTTCGACATCCAATAAGGATAAGCTTCACTTGAGGTACGAAAGCGATCGTCCAAAGCCCAACAACGACAAGCTCCCCAAAGGGGGGGGGGGGGGAGGGTCACTTGTAAGTCCATATATATATATATATATATATATGCATCACGTACTCAGATGTTGCTCGACCATCTGCTTGTCAGTTGTAATTCTCCTCTGGTTTGGGGTTCGATTCCCCCCGAGTGTAGGGTGTGGTACTAGAATTCTTAGGCGCATGAGGGATGCTCGGACTCGTATAATAGCCTCAGACCATACAATTGCCAAAATTTCACGGGAGACAACAAACCACCCATAAACTTGAACAATCATTAGATGAAAGAAAGAAAGCATAGGTATCAAAGCCTCCAGCTTAACGAAATTCTCTATATCTTGAAGTTCATTTACAAAGTCTGAATCATATGTTTCCTTACAAACACGTCTAAATGACAAAACAAAAAAAAGAAACAAAAAAAAGACCGCTTCAACCTTTAACATTTGAGGATTCTCCGACATCCTCCTCCCTGATTTCTTCTGCACCCCCAACATCATCAAACTTCTAGTTTTAAGATTCCTCCTCTTCGTCCTCTGGATTCGAAAGGAGCATGTTAAATTCCTCCATATCCTGGCACTTATGATCGAATAATTTAAGTTCCACGAATCTCTCGGTAGCCAGGGATGAGCCGACGGTAATCTGGCACGAGAAACCCTCGACATGCTCCTTCTTCTTCTTGGCCAACCCAAGCTTCAAGTTAACTGCCTCATGAGATGTAGAGGTTAACCTGAACACATAATCCCATAAGAGCTCCCTCCTCCCGACTTGAGGCCTTAAGTATTACATAAGTGACAAATTCAACAATAAAATGATGAAATAGTCCATTAAAACATTTGATGTTATTAAGCATAGCTTGACAAACCACCACTTTGTAGCATTGTTTAGAGTGGCGACAAAAATGTAGCAATGTGTGTAGCCAAAGATAGAGGTCAATGTTAGAATCTTCAAAGCAGGGTCTGCAACCCCTTGTAACGATCTATTTGTGACAGCTTTAGCTTGGCTGGCAGAACCGCATGTAGAATTAAGTTAAATGTCAATAATGGAATATAAGTATCATACTCTGAGAGTTTCTTGAGTGCAATCCCAATGGGGTGCATCCCTCGAAGTTCAATCACCTAGATCAAAGCTAGTGGCATTTACAACAGTGTTGCCGATATCATTAAGTACAATGCCTCTAAGATGGCATTAAGACATGGTGAATCCATCTCCTAAAGGTGGTTAAAGCGCTTATTGAAGCGACAAAATGCAACACCATGTTCAATAATTCGTCCATTTTGCGCATTTCAATACTAGTTAGTCATTGAGATATGCATTCCATTTCTAAACGTGTGGCCATCTATAAAATCAAATGCTGACAAAAAGGTCATAACAATAGCACGAGATTCCGACCAAATGCACCACTATAGTACTCTATCAATATATTTGCAGGACATCATAAAGCATTTAAAATCAAACTATGGCATTCGCAATATAAAATGCAAATCTAAAAAAAAAATTTGCCAAATGCAAATTGGCTTAAGCTTCATTTGATAATGTTGTGATTCTAGAATAAACTTCATCTGATAATTTTGTGCTTCTATACTACTTTCAAAAACATATACAAAACAGTTTTGGGTAACATAGAACACAATCTCATACTCCTGCTGATGCCCCCTCTTCATAGCTTCGCAATAGCAGTTAACACGCAGGAGCACATACATCTTCACAATAACAATCAAAAACTTAGTCCAAAAGGCACAAAAAAACACACATCAGCAAATGAAGCCTTAATTCTTATTTTTTTGATCTATTGGTGCCATATCTTCGTCCAAACAATACCTTGCCCTTGTACTTACCAAGGATGAGCTTTTCTTGTGATCTTGTTGGCTTAAACACTTGTATCTTCAAGGGATCTAGTAAATCGCTAGAAATTTTGAGAACAACGCCATTCTCTATAGCCTCATCATAAAGACACCTTCCTACATCAAATTTTCCATTTCTACAAAGCTTCTCTATCAACAAATCATATGTTGGTCCCATGCTCTCCCTACATTGACATTTCATCTTCTCAAACATTTCTAAAGCACAATTTACTTCTTCGATTCCACAAAGAAGGCCAATCAAACTATGGAAGAACCGAGCTTCAACCACCACTCCATTCCTAATCAACTGATCCAAAATTCTATTGCCTCTACAAATCCTCTTTGTCAAATAAAGAACCCTGATAACTAAATAATATGTGACCTGATCTGGGGAAGATATCACCTCCCCTTGCATCATCGAAGAAAAAATATCGCAAGCTTCCTTCACCCTCCGAGCTCTACTTAAACAAGACAACAAAATGTTGAAGCTAACAATGGTTGGGGTGACACCAGAGGATCTCATCTCCATCATCAAATCTGTTGCTTCTGAGACAAGACCAGATGGGTTGAGCTTAAGATTTCGATAGCAAATGCAGCGAAGAAGGTCATTGTATGATGCCAAACCAGGAACAATCCCACGTGATTTCATCTCCTTTAAAATCCTCTTGGCTTCCTTCACATTCCCATAGATGCACCATCCATGAAGGAGGCTCCGGTAAATGATCCCAATATTCTCCTCCTTTAACTTGTCCCTATGATTCCAAACAACACCTTCAGCCTTCTTTGCATATCCTTTGCTGCAAAGCACATGGACAATAGCTGCGATGAAAGAAAAGGTGCCGTCTATACATGGCATCTGGTTCTCCACCGTGTTCCTGAACAAGAGAATAGCCTCATCCGCCTTACCGGCCTTGACAAGAGTCTCAGCCACCATGACAAAGGTTTCAGCATCCATCCTGCATCCCAACTTCTGAAGCTCAGAAATGGCAATGCCCATGGCAGTCAGATCCTTCATCTCTGCAAATGCCTGGATCGCGCAATTGAAAACTACGTCCCCAAAGCCCTCATGACTCCTGCGAAGAAACCAAATGAAAAAACGAAGAAGTCTTCTGCTCCTGCTTCTGCCACTGCCAATACTAGTTGAGGCAGGAAGGATTTTGAAAGAATGGATGACCTGGGTGGCTAGTTCAGGGGAAATCCTAATGTTCATTTGTTCAAGACTGGCCTCCATGTCATCCAGACTGCCAATACCAAGAGCTACGTTGTCAAGAAGAAGCTTCGTGGACTCAGGAGCAGCACAAGAAGAGGATTGCCTACTAAATTCGAGCCAACTTTCTCGGAGGAGATGAGGACTCGAAAAAAATGCGCCTTTATCGATTGTCCGCAGCGGCATACAGAATGGAGGTTTCGCGTGTGATTTCAAAGAGAGGGAGAAAAAGAAAGGGGATAAAAGTCGAATCTTTTTTAGCAAAAACATTAATGTGCTGTCTGGCAAAGGATATTTAAAGCAGGGTTTATACAGGATTTGATCTAAATCCTTCCAGACGGTCAGTTTGGAGAAAATAAAACTGCGGGTTTCATCAATCCGGATTTACTAAATCCTGCGAATGGGCGGATTTAGTAAATCCGGGAAGGGCAATCCGCGCGAAAAGGGAGATATGAAGTTGCCTTCCTCCATGTGCCTCCATGGTTTCGGGTAGGAGCAGCGCGGAAGGACAAGAAAAATGGAAGTTTTGGGTCTCTGTACGCCGCGATCCCTCCGTCGCCTTCCCAGTTAGCTCTAATTGAGATTGTATCGCCAGGGATTGGTCATGAAGGCGAGGGTTTTGGATGTAAAAGGGAGAAGGGACTTCGGCGAAACCGGAGAAGGGGAACGATGTAGGCAAGGCCGCGAGGGTTTAGGCAATCTTTGCTCTTCCAGCACAGGGGCGCAGGGGAAATGGGATTGCGCCTGTAGTCTAGTTTTATTTAATTTTATTTTATTAATTTAATTAATTTAAATTTATTTTTTGATTAATATATTATCAATTTAATTACGACTATATAATATATAATTATTTAATAATCAATTACTAATATATATATATTTAAATTTTAAATTACTTAATAGTTAATCAATTTAAAATATATTATTAATTATAAATTAATCATTGATTCATGTTAAATAATTGTTTAAAATGTGATTACTTTAATAGTTTTTGCTAATTAATTAGTTTTTGAATAATTAATTATTAATTTGTATAATAAGAAATAAAATTTTAATTAAATAATTATTTATTATGATAATAATAAAATAATCAAATTTTAATTATGATTTTTTATTATAATTTTATTATAACAAATATCACATAAGTTGTCAAATATTTTCACAAGTTTCAACTGGATTTATTGGATCCATTGTCATACAGTCCCTGTGGAATTCTTCAGGAATTCCGAAGAAGCTGCCCAACGTGTCACTCATAAGCATGGGGTTGCATAAGTTCAAAAAGCAACTACAATTACATAGATTAAAAATTATAACATGTGTATTAAAAGAGGAAAGGGAGAACAGTTGGAAGACAACATAAACAAATAAAATAATGGTTAAATAATTAAGCATAGCGTTCCTTGCACGCAAATCATTGCAAATCCCCATCCAGTCGACATGAGCGATTATTGCATGCGGAGTGCGCAGCTCTACGTGCGCTCTCCGATCACAGCCGCGCATCGCGGCTGTATGACAGTGAGACCCACTCGTGATGTGCGGCAGGGATCGGAGAGCACACGCAGCTCTCTGCACGCAATAATTAGACCATTCGACATAGCATTTATCCAAACAAATGAGGAAAAGTTTAAGCATGAGCAGAGGCCAAAATGCGAAGGGTTCTGAATGTGCCGCGATGACTAGAAAAATCAATCAAGAGAATACTAATAGTGTAGTACTTCTCAAATCAAGCATGTTAAGCTTCTATAAATGGGAGAATAAGCATTTGTATTCTTTCCAGGAGGCTGAATACACAAAACCAATATGTATAATACGTAAACACGTATAAGTGGGTGTAAAGCTTCACTCGAGAAAAAAATCAAAATGTATGCTGATTGTGTTTTATATGTTTCTATCATCCAAAGACCATGGATACCAAAGGCAAGCAAAAGGAAGACAAACTTTATCGCCGCAAATGGGGACTAGCATATACAAAAGGTCTAGGGGTGATCGCCTACATAGATTTCCAAAACAAAACAAAAGCGTCTAAATTCAAAAGCTTTAAAAAAAGAGCACATGCAATAGTTGCAGACTCGTCAACGTATAGACAGAAAAATCCAAAATAACAATAGAATTGATGCGTGCTAAGAAATTCGTGGTGGTTCACGGTGGTAGTGTAAACAAATTATTGTCTTAGCGTTGTATGAAAGTTTAGTGCACAAACAGATGAAATAGAAAAAAACGGTGATGACTCCAGAAATTTTTACATGGAAAACCCGTAAGGGAAAAACCACGGGGTCTGGTCCAGTTGCGGAAATCCACTATTGATTGATGATTACAGAAATTCATTATCCCACAGACGGGAAAGGGTAATTATATTTTTTAAGGTACAACGTCTACTGACTGCGTCTGGTTGGTGGTGATCGATGACGGTAGGTGGAGGTTGACGACGGTCGGTAGGGGTCGGCGGTGGCGACGAAGGTCGGCGCTGGTCATCGGTGATCGGCGGTGGTCGTTGGCGGTCGATGACGGAGATCGGCGGTGATCGACGATGGAGGTCGGTGGTGGTCGACGACTATTAATGGTGATGCTGAGCTGCAGTTTCTCCTCAAAACTTTGGGCTCTCTCTAGACTTTTTTCCCCTTCATGAGAGGGATGAGACTCTATTTATAGTGTTCTGGGTGCAATTAATGCTAGAATATGAGCCATTTTGATCGGACGGTTCAGAGAGCTTCCCTCGATCATATAGCGTTTAATGGACATTTGAGTGTCTTAATAATGTCATAATTGAGTGATCTTAGGCTTGTTGGATTTGTCTTATCGAGCCGCTCGATTTGAGTATAAACTTGTCATATTTGACAACCGTTTGACTTTCTAAATGTGTCCGAAAATCTTCTAAGGGTGGTTTAATGACTTGATCTGAGCTTGATTTGACACATATTGGACTAGTTTTTATATCATTAGATTCGTCTCATCGAGCTGGTCAGTTTGATTATAAGTTTGCTGAAATTAGAGCTCTAGATGAGTTTTTATCAAGATTTGAATGTTTCTTGTTCAAAATATCATCTTGGGATCTGTGTCCTGCTTCGAGTTTCGTGCAGAATGATGAAATTTATTGATGTCGTATCAGTTGCCCCCCTATTTTTGGGCGAAAACATTTTTATCGTCCGAAAATATCAAAATTTAAAGCATTTAAGTATTGTATATATATTATTTTATTAGTATCGATATAAGAATATTTTTTCTTCTTATATATTAAGAAGTTGAAGATAGCTCAGTTGGTAAGGTCTTCTACTTCATGAGAGGTTGGCAAGATTCAAATCCTGCTTTAGACAAAATATAGAATTTTTATATTTAGAGCTAGAAAGCTGAAAAGTTGGGGAGCCCGAATTTTTCATGGAATTCGAGAAAATTGATTTGATTTTTTTTAATTATTACTTCTTTTTTCTCTTGGAAAATGAAAAGGTTTTTTTTTTAGAGATGAAAAGTTGTGTTCTTTATTTTTCGTGTCATTTAATGCTTTCATATCTTTCTGAGCATATTTAATAATAAATATTTAATTTTTTACTTCTTTTTGAAGTCTATTTAATGACTAATATTTAATTTTTCACTTCCTTTTTAAGTCTATAATGATGATCATTAATGTTTAAATCTCTTTTGAAGTCTATAAATAAGGGTCTGATTGAGTGGATAGAGTTGGAGTCCCCAGCTGATCCGGGATTTCTCAGAAGAAGAAAATTGTCCTGAGTAGCGGTGAAGAGTTGCGGGGCAGAGTTGCGGTGAAGAGTTGCGGCGCATAGTTGCTGGACAGAGTTGCGGCGCAGCGTTGCTGTGTACTGTCGCAGAAATGACAACAACTGTAGAACCCCGTTTTGCTGAGAACCAGAGGATGTTGTGTCAGTTTTAAGGGAGAGCTGCGTATGTTGCTATTCATGAGACAGCCTTGAGAGCAGGTTTAAGATTTCCGTAGGCACCTAAGTTTATTGATGTTATGAAGGCGTTCGGAGTTTGCGTTGCCCAATTGTCTTGTCTGGTGGTGACAGTTATTATTGGGTTAATTGTTATCTTCAAGAGTCGTGGGTCGATGTTAACACCGGTAATTTTGGCATGGATGTGCGGGCTCTTTAGCGATACACATGATTGTGTGATGTTTAAGCATAGTTGTTGGACATAAGAAAAATTGTCCTGAGTAGCGGTGAAGAGTTGCGGCGTAGAGTTGCGGGGCAGAGTTACGACGAAGAGTTGCATGAAGAGGGGCGGCGCATAGTTGCTGGACAGAGTTGCGGCGCAGCGTTGCTGTGTACTGTCGCAGAAATGACAACAACTGTAGAACCCCGTTTTGCTGAGAACCAGAGGATGTTGTGTCAGTTTTGAGGGAGAGCTGCGTATGTTGCTATTCATGAGGCAGCCTTGAGAGCAGGTTTAAGATTTCCGTAGGCACCCAAGTTTATTGATGTTATGAAGGCGTTCGGAGTTTGCGTTGCCCAATTGTCTTGTCTGGTGGTGACAGTTATTATTGGGTTAATTGTTATCTTCAAGAGTCGTGGGTCGATGTTAACACCGGTAATTTTGGCATGGATGTGCGGGCTCTTTAGCGATACACATGATTGTGTGATGTTTAAGCATAAGATGTTGGATTTCCGCCTAAAGGAATCGATGAGACAATGGTCCGTGAAATTCTTTTTTGCACAAAATGATTGAGGGCTCCGCGAGAGACGAGGAAGGTTTCAACAATTGTCTGTCTCTCTTCAAACTACTAAGGAAGGAATATTGCAGATGTTGGGATTTCGTGACTTAAAGGATCTGTTGTTCGAGACACATTATATTTACGAATTTGTGAGTGAAGAATCATTATTCAAGGTTAAGCTTTCTTTCCTCCCCGAACGGTCTACTGCTATAGTATTAAGGAAATCTAAGAAGAGACCTTCCGAGCCAACCCTCGCAGAATCATTAAAGCGGCTCCCAATGAGCAGTGCTGTGAAGTTTTGCCTCAAAAATAAAAGAAGGTCGAAACATCACGGGAGCCCTTGCCAAGCCCTTCAACTATTCACGTTCCTAAGAATATCTTGTATCATGAATGTAATTGCCCTTCAACTATTCACGTTCCTGAGAATATCTTATATCATGAATGTAATGGGCTCCTGGAAGCCAAGAGTTTTGTAAGTTTCTTTCATCTTCTGCTACTATATAATTATTTCATCTTCTGACCCAGATTTCTTTTCTTCTAAGTGGATAGTATGGTGGAAGCCCAAAAGGGGTTAGGACTGGCATTGAGAAACTGAAATTCCGAGTTTGTTAATATCAAATATTTTTAAGGCGAGTACAAGCGTCGATATTAATTCAAGGTTGAAATAATTACATCTTTGGAATCACAGTTGACAGAGTGCAGGACAAAACTTTCAACAATGACAACTTCCCTCTCGTTGCAGCTTCAAGATCTGGAGAGAACTCGGGAGGGGTTGGTTGAAGCACGAGCCAACTTTTGTGAAAGTAATAAGAACGTGAAGCCCTTTAGTTGACGGTGTTAGCCCAAGAAGAGGAGAGAGGAGATCTGACTTTTGAGGGCCGCAAAAGAAGTTGATGTCTCAGAAGTTAAGCGTAAAGCGATTGAGGATAAGAACTCTCTTGAGTTTAAGACTATCATTCGAGATCGTGTTCAAGAGGCTCATGATCAGGTGTTTGATGTTGAGGTAAAGGAGCAACAAAAGTGGTTCACCGAGGAAGGATTCATCTGGGGTTTTCTGAAGGGGAGTCGAGCAGTGCAAACTGGTGAGGCTCATACCAACTAGAAATTCAAGCCCTTTATTGATTTCAAATCCTCAACCACTTGATTGAGTTGATTAGAACCAACATTTTGAAGCTCAGATTGAGTTCTTATAAAAATTGGTAATACCATAAAAAAACCCTTCGTGACGTAGGGTTTAATCCCTTTAGAATGCCATGCATGATTCACCGCATAATTCACCACATACACATTCACTCCACACACACTTATACATGCACATTCACACATACACACACATCTACATTCACATCATATCCACACTCACACATGACACTACACCACTCATGAACCACTCTCCGACCAAAATTAACTTCAAACCTTCAAAATCCCCATGAGCCACAATTGAAAGCCCAAAAGCAATTTTAAACCAAATCCACCCAAATCCACCAAAATCTACCAAATTTAAAATCACATGCAAATCCTAAATCCACCAACCTTAAGTTTAAAATTCCATCATGACAATTTCAAAACTTCACTAAGTCTATCATGAGAAATTTCCACACCATCAAACCTAAACCCAAAATCCATCATGCAAGCCCAAACTAATACCTCATGACCCATTTCCAAAGCTAACCAAACCAAGCCCAAATGCCAAATTCATTTAAAACAAAAGCTCACATACAAAAATGTCTCCCCATATCAAATTTAATTTAACCTATGGTGGAAAATTTAATGATTAAATTGACTAATTATGAAACCCATGAAAATCTATTCAAGAGCTTGAAATCACCCCCCCATGTAGGTCATGCATGAGCCTTAGTCAAGCCTTATGGCTTTATCCAAGCCACAGGGAAGCAAAGGAGCCATGCATGAGCTTCATGCAAGCCACCATAACACTTATGGCTAATGGAGGACCCACTTTGAAGACCACTTAAAAGCACTCAACCACTTCGACACTTCACTTGAACCCATGATTAAACCATAATCCCCATGGTTGGGACCTATCAATCCAAACCCGAGCCAAGCCCCTTTCCACGGCTCAAACCAAAGTCAAACCCAAAAACACCTTCCCCCCATTCCTTTTCAATTCAACCCTTGGACACTTGTCACAACCCAATTAACTTTAACTCCCTCCACCACTGACTTCCCACAATCAGATGGTGACCACCCAAGCTCCACCACCCCACCATGGTGATAGTTTTGGGTGAAATCGAGAGACAGAGAGAGAGAGAGAGAGAGAGAGAGAGAGAGAGAGGAGGGAGATCGATAGGAGACCTTTAGCATTTTCTTTTATAGAGCATCGAGGTAATGGTTCAATCACACAAATCAAGAAGGTAGCAGGAGAGACGAGAAGAAGAAAAGAAAAGATCATAAATAAAAGAAGGCAATGATAAGGAAGGAAAGTAAGTAAATCAAGAATTTGAATTAGGAAGTAGTAGAAAAAGGAAAGAAAAATTGCATGGTAATATAAATTTTTGGTTCTTACGCGCGGTGTTCAGGAAATCGTTGCCCACTGTGTAATCATCCACTTCCTCAAAGCTCCATCATTGACTTTGCATCCAATGCCTTCTTATCCATTGGAAACTCCTCATGCAAAGCCCTTGTACGAATTGTTTCCATTCATTGACGACTCCTCTATACCTTTCTTGCTCTTCTCGCGGTGAGACATGCCTCATAAATGACATTGAATAGTTTTATTCCATGACAAAGAAAAATTCAGAAGAACTAAACAATTTGCTTCAAGTCGATTATAGATGATGAGAAGATCGCATTGCTAACGAGCCAGTCAATCGTTCTCTTAAATCGAGAACAATTTTCTAGATTTTCGGTTGGAATAACGATTTGAGTGATCCTAGGATGATTGGTTGCAGTGCTCCCGCCCGGTCAGTCCAATCCGGACTGGTACCACGCCCGGACCGGCCCAACCCACCAAACATTTGCAAAACATGGGTGTTATGTATAAAATCCCATTTCATTGGTTTCACCCTCTCCCCTCTCCCCTCTCCCGGCCCAACCCACCAAACATTTGCAAAACATGGGTGTTATGTATAAAATCCCATTCATTGGTTTCACCCTCTCCCCTCGATCATTTTTCTTGTTTTGCCTCGATTCTCAGTAAGAAAGCAATGGGAATTCGTCGTAGCAGGAGACACTAGCCGGGGTTGAGAAGCGCAGTCATGATGCAAAGCCATCTCCACCAACTCCAGCAGCAGCTAACCTCCCTACTCTCCGCCGCCCTTCCTCAACCCCCCAACGATTCGCTCTCCTCCCAATCCTCTCTAGAACCAGCGGTATCCGGGAGAGGGATCGACGACTCAGCCCGCATCGCCGCCCTTGACTCGCTTCGACTCGCCGTCTTATACCCACCTAACGCCCTTCTTCTCCCGCACTGCTCCCATTTCCTATCCCAGGGCCTCTCCCAGCTTCTATCAGACAAGTAAACGTTTCTCAGAGTCTCATGCAATCTTTTTTACTTTTTCGGCTGATGAGATTTTCTGCTAACGATGGCTTGTAGGTCATATGGAGTTTGTCAGGCAGCGGCGATGTCCTACGCATCTCTCTGCGCGGTATTGGCTTCTTCCGCTTTGTCATCCAATGGTCTTCCCAACCACGTCCATGTTCATGTGCAGGTTCTGGTGGATAGGTTTCTTGCTTGGGTTCTTCCGTTGCTTCAGGGCTTACCCGTTAGAAATGGTTCGGCTGAATTGGCAATGAGTAGTCTTCGGCAGTTCCTTAGCGCTGGGGATGCGGTTGGCATTGAAAGATATGTTCCATCTATTCTTAAAGCTTGTCAGGAGCTGCTTGAGGATGAGAGAACCTCTTTGAGTTTGTTGAACCAGCTTCTGAGTATTCTGACTTTGGTCTCTTTGAAATTTGCCCACTGTTTCCAGCCCCATTTTATTGATGTGGTGGACTTGCTTCTAGGTTGGGCTTTTATGCCCGACCTCTCTGATTCTGCCAGATGCTTGCTTAGTGACAGTTTCTTGCAGTTTCAGAACCATTGGCTAAGTAATTTGCAGTTTTCTTTAGGCTTATTATCGAAGCTTGTGGGTGATGCGGAAGTTCTAATCCATGATGTAAGTGTTGAGACCGCGTCACAGCTTGGAAGGTTGCTTTCTTTTTTCTCTTGTTTCTCCGCAATTCTTCAGGCAACTGCTAATGGCGTTTTGGAGATGAATGTCCTTGGACAGATTAGTGAACCGCTTGAAAACCTGACTCCGCAGTTGTTGAGGTGCATATTGATGTTTGGAAGGAAGTTTGGATGGTCTAAATGGATGGGGTCTTGGAGATGTTTGATTATTTTGGCTGAAATACTGAATGAGAAGTTTTCCCAGTTTTATCCTATGTTTGTTGACATATTTTTTCACAACTTGAGTGGAGTTCCTTCCTATCAGGTGCTTGGATTGCTGAAGACAAACTTGCAGTTGCTGTCTCTTCAAAAGCTGGGCCTCCTTTCTTCATCTGTGCAGATTCTGCTGCAATTTCACTCACCTCTGTCTCATCTGCGGTTGCACCCGAATCATTCTGTTGTTGCAAGCGCAGCTGCCACTTACCTTTACTTTCTCAAGCATGATTGTGACAACATTGTTTCTCAGGCAGTCACCTCCTTGTTTGAGGAGCTGGAACTATTAAAAAGAAAACTCGCAGAACTTCAACAACCAATGGTAGATTCTGGTGCAATTCAGCTGGATACTGGAACTGGTGACATTCACAAGACAAACTTAGGCCATGGGAGACAATATTCAGAGCTTGATTTACTTTCATTGATCAAATTTGATTTGAAGGTGATAATTTGTTCAATGTCGGTTGATGCTGCTGGACGTGTTGAAAACCAGACGATCACAGATGCTACCAGAAGTGAGAGGTCATCTAGAGTAACATCTTTTATTCTCAACAAGTTTGATCCTTTTCAATTTCCCATTGATGGTTTCTATGAGCTGCAAGCCATTGTTATCAGGACATTGCATGAATCTAGTGAAGTCCAATTCCGAGTCAAGTTTAATGAAACTGCAAAATATTTGAAGAAAGCTTCAATTAAATTGAGCGATAAAGATCAAACAAGCTTTGAGGCCAAGAATAAGCAGCATATTCTAACTTCTGAGTATTTCGGAAAATTCAGTGGATTTATAGAAAGAGCCCTTAATGTTTATTCACCTCTGATGGTTAAAATGGAGGCCCTTGGCTGGATCCAATCATTTAGCCGGATAATTTTAACTCTGAAAGAGGAAGATCAGCTGATGAGGTATTTTGATGAACCATATCAAAATGCCACTATTGGTACAAACTTACTCTTTTGTATTCTAGATGCAGCATTTACTAGGGAACTGAAGGTGAGATCTCATATTGCTCCTGTCTTGGAACTCCTCCTGCATGCTGGGCTTATTCATTCTAAACACTTTTCCGTTGTCTCAGAAGTTGTCCTCTGCAAACTTAGTGATCCAGACGTGACCATAAAAAATGCATTTTTGCGACTGATTTCTATTGCAGTACCTGTTTTTATTTACATGCATGGTATTACTGAGAGTGGTTATTTCTGCAAGTTTAAGCCTTCCACTAAACCATATAGGCACTACTTGAACTGGAGGGAAGATCTTGCGCTAAAGCAGATGCCTCAGAAGCTTCATTCTCAGCAGTTTGTTTCTGTTTTGAGTTACATTTCACAAAGATGGAAAATGCCTCTGTCTTCTTGGATACAGCGGTTAGTCTTCAGCTGCCGTGGAAGGAATGATGGATTTTCTAATCAAGAAGAAGTAGTTGGAGACCTAGTTTCCAGTGATCTTTATAAAGATGTCAAGTCAGAAGGATCAATTCTTCAGAAGCTATGTCCAGTAAACAGTCTGGCTGCCATTTGGTGGGGCATAAATGAAGCTGCGAGGTATTGTATTAATCTTCGTCTTCGTACCAACCTTGGTGGTCCTACACAGACATTTGCTGCACTGGAGCGAATGCTTTTGGACATACCGAATATATTGCAGCTTGATTTTGAGCAGAGTGAAGGCCATTATTTGGGCTCATCTAATTTTCACTTGCTACCAATGAGACTACTACTAGCTTTTGTTGAGGCCCTTAAGAAAAATGCATACAATGCTTATGAAGGTTCTGCTGTTTTACCGCATGTAACCCGACAAAGTTCCTTCTTTTTTCGAGCAAACAAAAAGGTTTGCGAGGAATGGTTTTCTCGAATCTGCGAGCCAATGTTGATTGCTGGTCAGGTGCTTAATTGTCACGACGCAACATTTTATTACTGCTCATTAAGACTGCAGGATCTTAAGAATCTGGAAGCATCTACGTTCCGGGACAATACTCAGGAGATACCAGAAACTTTTCAGAGCCTGCGAGGCAGATTTGCAGGAGATATACTGAAGGTTCTGCAATATGCATCATTGGCTCTATGTAAGAGTCATGAGCCTGAGACTTTGGTTGGTCTGCAGAAATGGGTTGGGATGTCATTCCCTTCACTGTTTACAGATGATTATCATCTTAGCACTAGTATGAATGAAAATGATATGCATTTACTTTGGATGATGGGTCTCATCTATCAGGCACAGGGCCAGTATGAGAAGGCTGCTGCACACTTCTCTCACTTGCTACAATCTGAGGAAGCACTTAGTTCAATGGGTTCTGATGAAATCCAGTTCATCATCGCTCGTGTGATTGAGAGCTATACATCCCTATCTGATTGGAAGTCCCTAGAAAACTGGCTTTTAGAGCTACAAAGACTCCGTTCTATGCATGCTGGCAAACCGTATGCAGGAGCTCTTACGGCTGCAGGAAATGAAATGAATGCAATCCATGCCTTAGCTCGATTTGATGCAGGCGATGTCCAAGCGGCATTGGGCTATCTTGACTTGACACCTAAAAGCAGCTCTCAGCTTTCCCTTAATCCTAATATAGCATTAGAGAGGAGCGAACAAATGCTTTTACGGTCGATGCTTCAAATGGAAGGTGGCACAAATAAGGTGCATGACGGCCTTGATAAGGCCAAGCTGATGCTAGATGAAGCCTTATCTTGTATTCCACTTGATGGAATAACTGAGGCAGCTGCCTTTGCTGTTCAGCTTCATTGTGTCCTTGCATTGGAAGAAAGTAAGATGTCAAGTGGTCAACAACTACCATCATTATTGGGCTCATTATGTCAATTGCTGCATTCTCCAATCAGTAGAATGCATCAAGACAGCAGCTTGTGGATGAAAATTTTTCGGACGTATCGAACAATAATGCCTACTTCTTATGTTACAATGCTTCTCGGTCAAAGAATGCTTAGTTTGGCTCGGAAACAGAGCAACTTCATGTTGGCTGACCGTATGAACAAATACTTAAAAGAACATCCTTTGTATGAGCATAAGCATGCTGAGTTTCTTGATGTGAATCTACAGTATGAAGGAATCCTACTTAAGTATGCAGCAGGAAAGCCTGAGGAAGCTTTACTTGATCTTTGGTCATTTATACATGATGATTTTCGGTCGAATACTACGTTTGGCTTCGTGAACATTTCCAATACGAAGGCCAGGGCATGCTTGAAACTTTCTTCTTGGATGAGCCAAGAGAATTCAAACATAAATTTGACAAGTGTTGTTTTTAAAATTCATGAAGATCTCACTTTGTGTGAAGCAGACGGCATCTCAATTCGTAGCAAAGAGGTTTTATTGTCTGCCAATAGTAGTCAAACCTCTGACATGATGTGGAATACTGTTGTTGAGGAGATAATTGGTTCCACGGTAAAGCTATCCTGCAAACTTTGCCCAAAAATGGGAAAGGCATGGCTTTCTTATGCTGCTTGGTGTTTTACCCAAGCCACAAACTCTCTTTCTGGGACCGTCTCTTCTTATAAGTCATGCTCCTTATCTTCAATCCTCGGTGAAGCAACTTCACCAGTCATATTTCAGCTAAATAAAGATGAGAAGTCTAAGGTAAAATCTATTATTACAGATATTTATCATCGTAGAAGTCATGTGGCAGCCAGAAGTGACCAAGAAAGCAGACATTTTGACTCCTCTTATCCTGAACATCAAGTTTTTATTGATTCGTTGGTACATGAAACAACTTACTTAATGGAAGCTGCAGCTGGAGCGCCTGGCTTAGAATCATTTGATGGTGAATGTTCATCTGTTGTTCTATTCTCTGAATTGCAGGCACTTTTTTTTCGTGCATTTGCAGGTATGGAGAGGAGTGCCATGACAACTTATATTCAAGAATTAATTGATATTTGGTGGTCACTGAGACGGAGAAGAGTATTATTATTCGGCAATGCTGCCCATGGCTATTTTCAGTTCCTCTCACTTTCATCTTCTGCAGCAAAAGAAAACTATTGTACCGACATTTATCCTGACTATGCCATCGCAAAAAGTAGGAGCTGCACTCTCCGAGCAATACTATATATTTTAGTAATTCTTTTTAATTATGGCGTTGAGTTAGAAGAAACTCTTAATCATGGCTTTGCAACAGTTTCTCCATTGCCATGGCGGGTGAGGATGTTCTTTTAGGATTATGTGATTTCATTTTCGTTGTCAAAATTGTTGTAGGTCTCACCTTTATCAGTTCAACGCTTCTACGTAGGAAATTACACCCCAGTTGTTTGCTCGGTTAAGTTCGCATCCTCAACAAGTTGTCAGGAAACAGATTGAGGGTCTGTTAATGATCCTGGCCAAACTATCTCCTTGGTCTATAGTTTATCCTTTGTTGGTTGATATCAATGGTTTTGAAGGTCAGTTCTCCGAGGAGCTTCAGAACATACATGCTTATTTGGTAAATTTACCAAACATTTTAAAGTCTGTCAAGTTATTTTTTGTTATGCTTACAGTTTGTTATTTATCTTCTCTCTGAATTGAATAGAGTTAGTGTTGAATTCCTAATGTGTCTAGCATCTGATGCAGTTTAATTTGTACCCAAAGTTAATGCAAGATGTTAAGCTTGTCATTAATGAACTTGGTAGCATAACGATTTTATGGGAAGAACAGTGGCTGAGTACCCTACAAGATCTTCGTACAGGTAATTGGGATTTATCTGCATAACATAATTTACATTTTGTATGATTTCACACATTTTCTTTTTAGTTGCACTGCATCTTTTATAATGAGAGGGAGAGGGAGAGGGGGAGAGGGAGAGGGGGATTTTTTTTCTCTTGCATGCCTGCATGTCTTTATGTGTGCGCACGTGTGCCAGAGGGAGGGATTCGGGGCCTAACTAGGGGAGACTTTTGGTGTAGAACTTTGAAGAGCAGAGCGTGTGAATTATTAAATGCTCCGCTTATCCAAAAGTAACAATTCTTCCATATATTTGATAATTATAATTATATTCAACCTATTATGTATTCATCATCTTTATAAGATGACTCATGTAGCCTAATTTGTTTTCCCTATAAAATGTGGCTTGCATTCCTTTCGTGCAGCATTACTAATGCTTGTCTTTGAAACAGAGCCTAATTTGTTTTCCCTATAAAATGTGGCTTGCAGTGCAGCATTACTAAATGCTTGTCTTTGAAACAACTTACAGTAATTCTTTTTTGAGGACATTTAACTAAAACTTCTATGAAAAACAGATGTTGTAAGGCGTATCAACATGCTAAAAGAGGAAGCTGCACGAATTGCCAAAAATATGAGCCTTAGTCATGCTGAGAAGAATAAAATAAATGCAGCAAAATATTCAGCAATGATGGCTCCGATTGTTGTGGCCTTGGAACGACGTCTGGCATCTACTTCTCGTGAAGCAGAGACTGTTCATGAACAATGGTTTCAGAAAGAGTATGGTAAACAGCTAAAATCTACTATCTTATCCTTTAAAATCCCCCCGTCATCAGCATCAGCACTAGGTGATGTGTGGCGAGCTTTTGATGCAATTGCAGCAGCTTTAGCAATCCATCAGAGAAAATCACAATTCTATCTAAGCGAGATGGCTCCAAAGTTGGGATTGCTTACATCTTCTGATGTCCCAATGCCTGGTTTTGAGAGAGAAATTTCACTTCTTGAGGCCGGTGGAAGTACAGCTTCTGTGCAGGGGCTTGTTACAATTTCTTCCTTCAATGAAGAAGTAGAAGTTTTATCAACAAAAACAAGGCCCAAAAAGCTTGTTTTACTAGGATCAGATGGTCAGAAGTATACCTATCTTCTTAAAGGGCGAGAAGATTTACGCCTTGATGCTCGAATCATGCAACTATTACAGGCAATCAATGGTTTCCTTGCTTCATCTTCTGAAAATCTTGGTAAATCTCTAGGAGTACGTTGTTACTCTGTCACTCCAATCAATGGCCAAGCTGGACTTATCCAGTGGGTAGACAACATGACTAGCATTTATAGTGTTTACAAGTCCTGGCAAAACCATAACCAGGTGGCTCAGTTTTCTGTAACTGGCGCAATCAATCCTAGTAATCCTGTTCCACCAGTTCCACGGCCCAGTGATATGTTCTATGGGAAAATCATACCCGCACTTAAGGAGAAGGGTATTCGAAGAGTGATTTCTAGAAGTGATTGGCCGCAAGAAGTTAAAAGAAAGGTACTCCTGGATCTTATGCAAGAAACCCCAAAACTTCTTCTTTGGCAGGAAATGTGGTGTAGTAGTGAAGGATTCAAAGCTTTTCATTTGAAGACCAGGAGGTACTTTTACTTATCCGAGTGATATTTCAAACACAATCGAAATCATTTTTAAGGAATCCAGTGTGTTTGATCTTCACTTATGTTCTTTGCTCAATTCTTTCTTTTAAGTATCTTCTTAAAAACTATCAATGAAGTTGTGATGATAAACATTAGGTTTATTTTTTTTGTTATATATATTGAGAAAGCCCAAAGGCTAATATAATAAATAGAAAGAATGATACAAATAGATTGTGTGGGAGAGCCCAAGCATGACACCCTGTTCACACGATAATCACAAATGAACAGATAGATTGTGTGGGAGAGCCCAAGCATGACACTCTGTTCACACGATAATCACAAATGATTCCAAAAAGAGAAAATACAGAAAAATACATGAGAGACCTGAAGAAAAAACTAAAAAGTGCCAAAATATGTAGTATCAGGTAGTTTCAGAGCGACCAATTTTACCTTGCCTCTGTCTCGAGTTCTAGAGAAGGAGTCAGCTAATAAATTGGTAGATGAGTGTCATTGCTAGTAGTAACCAATGTACATCCAATAAGTTCCCGAGCCAATATGTTCCCGAGCTGGAGTCGACCTCCATTCATCTTCTTCCTCCTGGAATAGATCTGTCATTCTTCTTCCGAAGATTGACTCACCTAATCTTGGTCTAATGTGTGCTAGAGATGTGCAGATTGTTGAACATTACAAGCAACATGTTGTACCAGTTGATATGTTATTGGATCAAATGAGCACTCTCGTATGCCTTGACATGTAAGTGAGCCTTCTTCAATAACAGTGGGTAGTATAAACATGTTTGGATCTGTACTTGTAGTATGTTGTTTTTCATCAGGAACTGCGGTGTTGGAAACAGGATCGGGTTGCACCTTCTCAGCAGGGATGGTAGGTGGCTGATCTTTAGCGATATCCGACCTTAGATGAAGATGCAAGCAATATCAAATAACAGAACTTTGACCAAACATACTCCAATGAGAGCAATAAGGAGGGTGTAGTTCTATTTTAACATTTTGTCATTGCTCGTTGTGAGTGGTTCAATTCCATACCTCATCCGGAGCTGGTTGAGTGAAATCTTTCTCAACTAACACACAAGCCACAGAGGGTCTGGTGACAACAAACGTAAGACTATCAACCTTAAAAAACTTACAATAAGCAGTTACTATGGAGTAGAAAATTTTCAAGTTGAACAGATATAATTTTAACCCCAGAAACTTTATCCAAACAGGAATGATAAGGAACTCCACTTTTGGATCAAAATTGACAGTCCATTTCAGAATTTTCATAAAACGGTTGTCGATTTTGATAACTTTTTGAGAAAAAATGCGTGTAATCGACATCGTGAGATAAATGAATCAGTATGTGTCGACCGTCAAGTAAACCAATATTCCAACTGCCCAACAACTTCATAGCCTCAAAATCTTTTCAGATGATCTCAAGTTTTGCACAGGAGCAAAACGCCAAGAAGACGCGAGAGTAGTGGTTTCAACCTCTGTGAGAATAAGAACAAACTTCCCATTTTTTTATCAAGTTTTTTAATAAAAGTGTGATCACCACCATCTTCAAGAGCCTCGTGGAACGATTGTGAAACATTGCAGAATTTGCCAATACGAAAACCAGACTCTGAACCTGAAGGAGGAGAACGAGTAGGAATAGGAAAGTCGCCGATAAGTGCAGCAACATGGGAACAGATCGTCGATGCCATCTCCAAAGCAGCTGGGCGAGCCGCTAGAAAAAGGCGAGCAGACTTCGGAGGAAATGTTTGTCGGTTAGGGTGACAGAGGCGTTGTCGAGTACGACCCACAATGTTATAAATAGACATCTATTTCATGAATAAATGTTATGCAAATTTACTGTTCATTATTGTATCGTTGCTCTTTTTGCTCTCTTTCTACCCCCAATACTCTATTCCTTAGGCGTGAATATTGTGAAAAACGATGACAATAAAGCAAAAAATAGAAAGAGAAAAATTGCATGCAAAAAAAATACCAGAGTGACACACAAATTTACGTGGTTCGTCAAATTTGTCTACGGTGCTTATATATATATATATATATCATTTAATTCCTATGTATTTACATATCTAACACCAAAACTTTATTTTTTAAATTTAAGACCACTCAAATCTTTCATATCTATTGCACACTAAAAAATTTTCCACACTAGAGAAATCTTAAGCTTTGACTTAGCATAACTTTCAGCATGCATAGGTAGAAATATAAGAGATTGCCATATGTTTTGCGTGAAAAAATCTTGAAAAGAAAAGAGAAAAAAAACACGAGTTACCCAGTCAAAATAATATACTTGGAAATTGAAAATACAAAAGTCCACTTTTCTGTTGAATTAGGGAAGATGAGATTATAAAAATAGCAATCACAACTTTATAGTAGCAGTTTGATTGCAATAATCATAATTGGGCTATAAAAACTATAAATACATAGTGGCTACAAAATCTGCAATTATTTGACTGTAACAATCATTTATGGTGGTCAATAATGGCTGATAGTCATTCATGCGAACTTCTCATTAAGAGTCATGCTTTAGTTGTCAACTTACTCTTCTCTTCCCCTCCACCTTAGAATGAGAGTTTATTTATAGTTTTTGGAAGGTCATTCCAACAAATTCTGACAGAATTAGAAAATATTCCATCGGATGATTCACATTGATTCTCTTGATCACAGTTCATTTTTGCACTATTTAACTTTCTTAATGACTTCATAATTAAATAATCTTGAGCAAGTAGGATTCAAATATAACCAAGCCAAATTTTGAGATAATTGGTCTTCCAATTAATACACCAAATTCTTCAACTACATTTCAAGTCAAAGCTTTGAGAACCAGACTGAACCAGAAGGTCGGACTGGTTCATTCGAGAACCAGACATGGTACCAGTTTGGGTGGGAGTAAGAACCGGATTTGCAGCGAACCGACATAGAACTGCTCGAACCGCTGGTCCAGTCAGAAACTCGAAAAATCATACTTGGTTTCAGAGAATCGGTCGACTCCCTCGTCAGCGCACAATCGCCTCATTATTCGTTGTCGACTTAAAATGGATTTTTGCGGTTCTTCTGAATTTTCTTTGGCCATGGGAAAAAACTTATCGAGGCCATTTATGAGACCTCTCATCGTGAGAAGAAATAGAAAGGTACGAAGGATAAGCCAATAAATGGAAGCAATCCGTATGATGGCTCTGCATGTGGAGTTTCCAAAGAAAGACATTGCATACGAAGTCAAGGAGAGTAAAAATGGAGTTTCGAGGAAGAAAATGATTACATAATGGACAAAGTTTTTCTTGGCGCCATGTGGTAGATTCAACGATGGGATAAAGAGCAACCAACTATATCGGAGGATCTCATGCCAACATGGCGGATCAGAGCCTATAACAACCTCGAGTAAATTAAGTAATAAGATGGTTAAGGTGCCAATAGATTTTAGGTTCTTGTGATATTTAATTTTTATTCAATATAATGTTTTTTCTTAAAAATTATTGTGGCATGATTCTTCTATTTTATATTTAAATTTTTTGAAAATTAATTGTTATTAAATTTTAATAGAACATGCTAAAATTATTATGGTATTGGTTATTTAAATTTTGAGATTTTTATTTTATATTTCACAATCAAATTTTTTTAAATTACATCGTTTATATCATTTAAATAAATTTTAAATCGCTAGACTCGTTTAATATGGTTTTAGAGAACTATTTCAGTTCCAATTTAAAGAGCATGAGGGCTAATTTGACACTTTTATGGACTTTGGGATTAAATGACCTCATGTAAACACTCAGAAAACTATTTTTACACTTTACTCTTCATTTAATATTTTAATATTCATTATCAGTTTTGCAACCCTTAAGTACATAATATAGCATTAATCCTTTTGGTAGAAAAACAATTACAATGATAATAAATTTTATATAGACAACATATGTAATTTAGCTATTTAATTGAAGAAATTTTGACAAAATAGGTTTCAATAGTAATTTTTTTAGTTTAAGTAAAATCGGCAGCAATGACAAAATTCATTGGGAAGTCCCATAGATTCCAAGGTTTTGAAAAGAAGCATACACGCCAAAGTATTGTTTAATAATTCTGCTTTCACTTTGTCGATTTGATCTTGTTATCCTCACGGGTGAGCAAGCACTCGACTAACTTTTTTTGTCCTGTTCCAAAGGTACATTTCAAGCTGTTGAGGCTCATATAGGAACTATTCAACTTGGAAAACTTAAAGCCAAGGATGTTTTGCTCGGGGTTCTCACTTTTTACTAGCAAATCATTGACATATGCCTCCATGATCCTCTTTTGTTTTTGAATATCTAATCAATCATGTTGAATGGCATCACTTTATATCAAAATAAATCTTCTCTAATGATGAAGGAAGTTTTCTCCCAATCGACTGGGTGTATTTTAATTTGATGGTGGCTTAAAAGTACATCGTGGAAGCTCATTACAAGGAAACAAATCATCTTGTCAACCAATGCATCTATCTAAGGGAGTGGGTAGCCACCTTTTTGGCAAGTCGAGTTTTTGGTGAAGTTCACACATAACCTCAACTTGCCACTTAACTTGTATACTATGTTTATATTTGAAATTCAATTAGGGGATTGGCTTTTAGGAGTTCTTGGACTTCTTGTCTTGTGGTCCTAGTTAGGATGACATCAATCTTTCTAACTTTTTATAAGATTGGCTTGATATATTTTTTTGCATTCAACTTGTGGCAAACAGTTTTGATGTCGCTGTCCAAGAGAACACCTATAGCTTCTCCCGGAAACCTTGGACTAGTGTCCTTTGTGCTTTGGATTGATGCTCTGATTCATTTAGTTCTTGAAACTTCCTATCATGACCGAGGACAAGCTGAGGGTGTTTCACAGGTGATTGGAGGAAGATTGTTCGATTATGCTATTATATTCTTCGGCATTTATGTGATTATTGGTGAGTTTGGGCAACATCATCAACATTTTTTGGTTGGTACAGACAAAGGATGTACTTGGATGGTTTTTCTTGTAGAACTTGGGTAAGAAGTGCTTAGTAGACTATTGGCTCATGGTCTTTGACTTCTAGCATTTTCCTTTGAAATCTCACAATGAAGTCCTTTGAGTGTCTCATTTGGCTATTGCCTCGTCTTCTGAATAGCCTATGAATTGTTAGGCGGCTTTGTGTTGTGGTGTGGAGCCTGATTTGGAGCCCCACAATAGATGGCAGCAGCAACAAGCAACACCAGGATTTCTAGATCGAGCACTTGGCGCTTTAGCGCCAAGATTTGGGCCCCCTTGCACCCAGTTCGGACGCTTATGCGCCCAATTGTTGGCGCTTATGTGCTCACCTCTCGTGTTTGTGGCCTTCTATTTTTCCGAGCCTCTGGCGCTAATGTGCCCAATTTCCTCAATTCTTGGTTGGTCGACGATTCGATTTAAGGAGCCTATTTCAAGTCGTGTTTGTGGCCTTCTATTTTTCCGAGCCTCTGGCACTAATGTGCCCAATTTCCTCAACTCTTGGTTGGTCTCGACGATTCGATTTAAGGAGCCTATTTCAAGTGGCGAATGAAGCAATCCTATGTTTGTGAGTTTTTAGACAAGTTCCTGGTGAAGAAGAGAAGTGTCAGAGAGGAGAATTTCATGTGCACTTCTCTGGTTGGATTGAGAGGAAGGAATTGGAATGATGTTTGTAAGTTTCCTTCATTGTTGAGAGGAAATCTGAATGTGTTTTCTATAAAATTTTATGGATTTGCAGTTGAATTTCTTAGTGATGTGGCTTCGTGGTTTTTTTCTCATTCTTGAGTTTTTCAATGTTAAATCCTTGTGTGCTTTCCTGGTTTGTCTTTGTTGTGCTTCAGTTCGTCTTTTATCCCAATTTTCTCAAATATGTGCGATTCTATTCTATGGTGTGGTTTAATTTCTAATTGAATCTAAGTCTCGATAAAGCTGAAGAGGCTGCTTATTTTTATTTCCCAACAAAAAAGTAGTATTAGAGTGGAGTTCAATTTGAGTGAGAGCAATGGTCAGGGAAGCAAGGTTCATAGTGGAGAAATTCAATGAGATGAACTTTGCATGCTGGAGGATGCAAGTGTAGGATTTGTTGTATCAAAAAAAGTTGTATTTGTTTTTATAGAGAATTGCTAAGAAGTCCGAGTCTATGATTATGGAGGAATGAAAAATGTTTGATCGAACGACACTAGGTCTGATCCGGTTGTCACTTTCCTTAACCATTGCATTCAACATTGTAAATGAGAAAATCACGGTGGATCTTAAAGCGACACCGACTAAGATGTACAAAAAATTTTCTGCTTTAATTCAGATTTTTCTGATGAAAATGTTATTCAACATGAAGATGGTGGAAGTGAGTTCAGTAGCAAAACATCTGAATAATTTTACCACTATAATGAGCTAGTTGTGTTATGCGGGGATCAAGTTTGATGATAAACTCAGAGCACTAATAATATTATCTTCATTGCTGGATAGTTTGAATGGTTTGGTCACGGCGGCGAGTAACTCTTCAGTGACTACGAAGTTGCTCTTCAGTGACTACAAAGTTGAAAACGAGCCAAACACGAATAAATTAAGTTGCAAACAAATCAAACATGAGTTTCGTAATGAGTTGAACACGAAGAAAACGAGCCAAACACGAATAAATTAAGTTGCAAAAGAATCAAACATGAGTTTCGTAATGAGTTGAACACGAATTGTTCGCGAATAATGAGCCGTTTTGACAGCCCTAATTAAGGGCAAAATTGAAGACATTCTTTACCTGATCAATGAAATGACTAATTTTATTGATTTCGCTGGAATTAGAGTCGATGCAGGTTTGTGTCATCGCTGGCTTGGCCATATGAGTGAGAAACGTATGAAATTCTTACTTTCTAAAAGTAAAATTTAAAGTTTAAAATCAGTTTATCTAAATTTTTGTGAAGATTATATATATGACGAGCAGAAAAAGTTTCTTCCTCCAAAAGCGGGCCAGTGGTAAAGTCAGAAACTGGAGTTAGTGTATGCTGATGTTTGGGGCCCTACTCCAGTTTAGTCTATTGGAAGTTCTCGCTATTTGTCGCATTTATTGATGATCACAAGAGAAATTTATGTGTTTACTTCTTAAAGCAAAAATCTGATGTATTTGAAATTTTTATAAAGTGAAAGGCTATTGTAGAAAATAAAACAGACTTGAAGTTGAAGTGCCTTAGATCAAATAATGAGGTCGAGTATCGTGATCAGAAGTTCAGGAATTTATATGTTATAGAGGCGGTAAGACATGAGTTCACTGTCCAAAAAACAACGCAACATAATGGTGCAACCGAACGCATGAACAAAACAATCACGGAGCGTGCTAGGAGCATGAAGTTGTGTGCAAGTTTGCCAAAATAGTTCTGGGCTGAAGCAACAAATACTGTCATTTGTCTGATTAACTGTGGTTTAAGCATGGAGTGACATAAAGGTAAATCTTTCTCATTTAAGAGTATTTGAGTGTTATGCATATGTGTTTATTGATGCAGGTTGCAAGAGCAAGCTTGACTCAAAATCTGTCAAGTACACCTTCATTGGATATGACTATGATGAGTATGGGTACAAGTTCTAAGATTGTCATAATCAGAAATTAATCGGGAGCAGGGATGTCATTTTTAGTGGCAGAGTGTACAAGGACAGGATCAGAACTCAGGACGATCTGTTGGTTTCTTTCGAAGAGTCCAAGTTTGTTGAGATAGAAGAAGCCGATGATCAGTATGGTGAAGAAAGAAATAGAGCATAACCAGAAGTACTGTAAGTTCCCCAGTTACTTGCTGCTGAAGTCAGGAGATCCAGTAAAATGATATGACCCTTACACATGCATTCTCTTTCATTACACTATTTTATTATTAACAGATAGTGGTGAAGCAGAGTGCTTTGAGGAGGCTACTCAAGCTGAAGATTTAAGTGAGTGAGAGCATGCCATGGATGAAGAAATGCAATACTTAGTGTCAAATCAAACTTGAGATTTGATGGTATTACCAGATGACAAAAGAGCACTACACAACAAGTGAGTTTACAGGCTGAAAGAGGAGTCAGATGGTAGCAGACGCTACAAGGTAAGGCTTGCTATAAAGGGTTTCCAATAGAAGGAAGGAGTGCATTATACAGAGATATTTTCCTCAGTGGTGAAGATGACAACTGTCAGGATAGTAGTAAGTCTAATAGAAGAGGAAGATATATATGTAAAGTAGATGAATGTAAAAAATAACTTTTTTACATGGAAATCTGGAGGAACTGTACATGGTGCAACCACAGAATTGTAACGTTTCAGGCAGAGAACTTCTGGTCTGCAGATTGAAGAATAGCTTATATGGGTTGAAGCAAGCCCCAAGACAGTGTTACAAGAGGTCTAACAAGTTTATGTTAGAAAATGAGTACTTGAAGTGCCAAACAGACTACTCTTTTTCATCAAATATTTCAGTAATTGTTATATTTTGTTTTTTTGTATGTGGATGACATGTATTTTGTAAGCGAAAAATTCTTTAACACCATGTTTAGATGAATGTAAAAAATAACTTTTTTACATGGAAATCTGGAGGAACTGTACATGGTGCAACCACAGAATTGTAACGTTTCAGGCAGAGAACTTCTGGTCTGCAGATTGAAGAATAGCTTATATGGGTTGAAACAAGCCCCAAGACAGTGTTACAAGAGGTCTAACAAGTTTATGTTAGAAAATGGGTACTTGAAGTGCCAAACAGACTACTCTTTTTCATCAAATATTTCAGTAATTGTTATATTTTATTTTTTTTGTATGTGGATGACATGTATTTTGTAGGCGAAAAATCAAAGACTTGAAGGAACAATTATCAAGTGAGTTTAAGATGAAGGATTTAGGTCCAACCAGAAAAATCCTTAGGATAAGAATCAACAGGGACAAGAGTGCAGGAACATAAAAGTTGTCTCAAGCAGAGTATGTTGGAAGATCCTATAGAGGCTCAATATGAGTGAGGCAAAATCAGTTATCTCTCTTAGATAGTCACTTCAAACTACCTGAGTTATTGCCTAACCTTAAAGCAGAGCAAACATAAATGAGAGAACTCTTTATGCGTCAATAGTTTGAAGTTTGATGTATGATTTATACTAGACCAAACAATGAGATTGGTCAACAGGTATGTGGGCAATCCAGACAGACATCATTGAGAGGTGGTAAAGTGGATTCTCAGGTATTTGAGGGGAACAATCAACATGTTACTTTGCTATGGAAGCGTAGGGAACAATCTACAAGGATTTATAGATTCAGATTTTGCATGAGATGTGATAATAGAAAAGTACAAGGTATATCTTCACTTTGAGGAACACAACAGTGATTTGAGTTTCTAGGTTACGGAAGTTCGTTTCACTTTTAAATACGGAGGGCGAATGAATTACTATCACTGAGGCTAGGAAGAAGATGATTTGACTACAAAGTTTTAGGGTAAAATTGGGCAAGGAGCAAGGGATTGGAAAGTTTCACAATGACAGTATGAGTGCGATTTATTTTGCTAAGAATGCTGTTTTTCATGTCGGAACAACACATTCAGCTAAGGTATCATTTAATTCTCCCTATCATAGAAGATAAATTCAGTTAACCGGCTTGAATACTACACTCAGATTTTTTCCAAAAAATATCTTAACATTACTGGTAAACCTATGAAGCTACTTAAGTCGTCTCCTGATTTCGACCCAAATTATGAAACTCCCACTGTACTGGTATGATTTAATTTACCTGGTCTCAAGTTACATTTTTTTCATCATCAGGTTCTCTACTCTATTGGGGCCATTCTTGGGGATCCTTTGAAACTATATCTGTCTAATTTCAACCTAACCAGACCCTCGGTGACCAAAATACTTGTGAAAAGGAATATTACTTTACCTGATATTACTGAAGTCTGGCTGGGCACAACCTATAATGGTTATTGACAACAAATTTTCATGGAGCACAAACCCTCATATTGTACCCACTATAAGATAAATGCCACAAGTTTCATCCAAATTTGAAATCTAAGGTTCAAGTGAATAAGGATGGGTCTAACCCCACTGCTCTGGACATTTTAGTTCCATCTGAGGAGGATAGTACCAGACACGAGGTGTCTATTGCCCTTGAGAAACCCCCCATGACACTGCTGTTACAGTTACTGCGAGTGATGTGATGCTGATACCTTCAAATCCCATAAAAAATAATATTAATGGACTACTACCTACAAATGTTAGTGTTCAAACTGATAATTAGGAGAGCCTCATAGCTTCACTTTTTCAGGAAGTATCTGGTGTAGAGGCAAGTCATACTTCACATATACTAGAACCTATTGTGGGTAATACGGTTGGTAATCCTTCTGCTTCAGTTCTACCACCCCATCAGACTAATTCTTCGAATGAGGAATGACAAGTCTATTCCAGGAGGAAGAAAAAGATGGAGGCCGACTCCAACTCGGGAACATATTGGATAATACATTGGTTACTACTGACAATGACAAATTCTTACCAGCTTATTAGCTTGCTCCTACCCTAGAACTAGAGGCAGAGGCAAGACCAAATTTCGCTCTCTAGCCACCTGATACTATGTATTTCGGCACTGTTAGACTTTTTATTTTAGTATCTAATGTATTTTTCTGTTTTTTCTAGTTTTGGAACTATTTGTGATTTTTGTGTGGGCTGGGCCCTCCCACATATTGTATCTGTAACTTTCTATCTATTTAATATATTAGCCTTTTTGGGCTTTCATGAAAAAATAGATAGTTGTTCTTGAAGAAGATATACATAGCTCAGAATTCTGCAGATATATTGACTAAGGTAGTGACAATTGAGAAACTGAAGCTATGCTTGACTTCAGTTGAATTTCATGAAGCTTGAGACCGGGGGTGAGCCACATCACGATATGTGACTATAAAAATGACACAAATGGAGATGTGGATGCAGTAAGGAGGATATGTGTTGGGTGCAATCAGTCTCAAAGTGAGAGATTGTTATGGCGTGGAACCTGATTTGGAGCACCACAATTGTAGGCAGACTGGTATTGCTGGACAGAGCGCTCGACGCTTTAACACCATGTTTTGGGCGCTCTTGCGCCCAACTTGGGGCATCTTGCGCCTAGATTAGGCGCTTATGCACCCACCTCTCGAGTTCGAGCCCTTTTTTCTTCCCAACCCGCTGGCGCTAAGGCGCCCAATTTCGAGCGCCTATGTGCCTGATGCGGTTGGTCGAAGAGTCGATTTAATGAGCTTATTTCGAGCGGCGAATGAAGAAGTTTCTGTGCGCGAGTTCTTCGACAAGTTCCTGATGAAGGAAAGAAGTATCTGAGGAGAATTTCGTGTGCGTTTCTCTGGTCGGATCGAGAGGAAAGAATTAGAGCGAGGTCATGCAAGTTTCCTTGATTGTTGAGAGGAAATCTTAGTGTGTTATCTATAGAACTTTCTTGATTCATAGTGGAATTTTTCGGTAGTGGGGCTCCTTGTTTTTTCCTATTCTCGGGTTTTTCCTCTTTAAATTCTTTTTTCCTTTTCTAGATTGTCTTTATTGTGCTTCAGTTCCTTTTCTTTGTTTTGGTTTTTCCGAATCTGTGCGATTTTATTCCATGGTGTGGTTTAGTTTCTAAGAACTTTAACCCCAGTAAAGTTGAAGGGGATTGATTATTTCTATTTCCCATCACTTTGGGCATTAGCAAGCTTAGTGATGGGCATTCACTTGAACTCAACGAAGGAAGTGATTATCCCCAAGTGAGGCCCGAAAACTACAAGAGGGCAATCTCTTTAAAATGGTAAAGAATAAGCAACACTCCGGAGCTTCAATAATTTTCAGTGACAAGGTGGCTGTTCAAAGTAATCTATGCGGTCAACTGGGCTATCGTACCATTGTACGATTATATGAGAGATATTTTGAATTGTAAAGGGGTTTTACTTCAGCGATCTACTTACTATTTTGCATTTATCTGTTGCATTCTTAGTCTTTTGATTCTTTTGGGTGGTGGGGTAAAATTCTGACTACTTCTGGGTAGTAGTTGTCATCTGCAATTGATGTGGAAGTTAACATCCTAGCACACCCTATCGTTTTCTCCAGATTATCAAGTCTAAGAGACTTTGGGCACCTACACCCTTGGAATGGCTCTAGGATCTCGCTTTAGAGCCCCTTGAATTTCCTTCGTGATACTTTCCTTCATTTCCAGTGGAGTTCACTTTTAGAGCTTCGTTCTATTTAGACCCCATGGTTTAATAAATAAGAAAAAAATTTGTCTTTGTTCATCTCCCCATTCTTATGTATCATGGTGAAAATTGAGGGGATTCACTATTTTTAGCCCTTTTTTAATTTTTGTTATTTTTTATGTTGTCATCATCATCAGCATCATCATCTGTAGATTTTTTTTCATACTGAAGCTGCACTGAATTTGTTCATCAGATCTGCTCCATTCAGGAAAATGTTTTCCTTATACAGTTAACTTTATTGAAACAATATACATGCTATTTGGTTCTTTTGTGAAGCTTGAAGGCAGGCTTAACAGCTATTATGATTTGAATTTTTTATTATGATGGACAAATTATAGAGTTAGATCGAAGTACAATTTAGGACCAATTTCCTTGCATATATTTGATGATTGGTTATTGCTGTAACAATTTCTTTGCAAATATTTGATGATTGGTTATTGCGTTGAATTATACTTGTAAGGTAAATTTCTTTTGCAGGTTTTCTGGCACTGTAGCAGTTATGAGCATTGTTGGCCATGTTATTGGCCTTGGGGATCGTCATCTTGATAACATTCTCATGGATTTCATCACTGGTGAAGCTGTGCATATTGATTACAATGTATGCTTTGATAAAGGGAGGAGGTTGAAGATTCCTGAAATAGTGCCTTTTCGTCTTACTCAGACGATTGAGGCTGCACTCGGACTAACGGGAACTGAAGGCACTTTCAGAGCCAATTGTGAAACAATTATAAAAGTGCTCCGTGAGAACAAAGACATCATCTTAATGTTATTGGAATTATTTGTATGGGATCCGTTGTTGGAGTGGACAAGAGAAGATAAGCTTGATGAAGCTGTGATTGGCGGTGAAGAAAAGAAAGGCATGGAGCTGGCTGTTAGTCTTAGTCTTTTTGCCTCTAGATATCAGGAGAATCGTGCACCTTTGCAGGTAATCTCATTTTCCAGGATTTAGTTTTTTTTTTACGGTTTGGGAAGTTTTAGACTGATTAAATGATACCGGAGGAGAAAAGACTCAAACCACAAAAATAAATTTTATTAATATGAAAAGAGGGTTACAACACACCCAAACTGGAAATAACATCACTAAAACACAAACGACACAAACGGACACCTTGAGAGTGTATCCCAAGCACGGTGGAGGTTGGTTGGAAGGTGGGGTAGCAAGCCAGGAAGGTGGGACAGCAACTGGGAGCAACGAGACAACAGTTGGGATGGCTGACTGTTAGGAAAAGTGGAGGGGAAAGA
>NW_018164675.1:1224445-1248837 GCF_001263595.1 Phalaenopsis equestris
GCTGAGTAGAACAATCAGGGAATAGGGCCGGGAAGGTGTGGCAGGGTGTTTGGATGTGGAAGGGAGGCTGTCCGCTAGGAAGTATGGAGGGTAAAGAGTTGAAGAGGAAGTTGCTGCAACGAAACAGAGGCAGCTACGTAGGGGGAAGCGGTTGGGGATGGTTAGCAGCTAAGAGAAGTAGAGGAGATGAAGTAGGGAAGATAATGGGAGATGCAATCACCATCTCGGAGTAGGATACAATCTGGGATATAGCCGGAGCATCACCACCTCCTCGGATACAACCCACAAAGGGAAAAAGGACTTAGAACTTCACACAGGAATCTGAAATCAACATACAACAAAAAACTAACCCTACAATCAGAGAACAACTACTTATAGATTCTTACATGAAGAAGAAAATGAAAGAACTAAAGGAAGCTCTCACGCAAAAGAAAAGGGGTGAGGAGGAAAGAATGAGCCATTAAAATACTTCCATATGAAAAAGAGTAAGAAGCAGAGGGAGGAGAAGGGCGCGGGAGGCCACTCGCCCTGCCAGAGCTCTCGCCCGGGACACTCGGCTTGGGATACCCTTAACTAGATGGGTCAAACCGATACCTTGCTTCTGCCTGCGCCCTAGCATCCACACTCGCTTCTGTGCAGGAAATCTCACACCGGCTTCTACGCAAAAAGCCCCGCGTCAGTCTCCTGGGATTGGGGGAGCTTCGACCTCATTCGATGAAGCATCTGTTGATACATGGATGGTGAGGGAGCTGCTGTAATCTTTCGGGATGGATGGGTCATCAACTGTAATCCTAGTAGGTCGATCTAATAGGCATTGTTGTTCCAAAGCACATTCTGGAAGAACGGGTAGTCATCCTCTTTTGACACATTTTGAGCGGAAGCTGCATATAAAGGAAGGTTCTCGCAATGCAACTCTCGAGCCCCTATATTTGAAATCTTCTCTTACCACTTCTCGTTCCTAGCGTGTGGTGGTTGAAAAGATTGTGATGAGAACTCAATTCGGGGATGTAATCTGTGGCTAGTTGTGTCACTCTCACTAGCGACCACTCAGGAGCATCTTCAGTGATAGGACCTGGATCCCATTGAAGAATTTTCATCCCCTCAAGCACCTAAGACACTTTTCAATGCTGACGGTCATCCCTCTTGTCTGGATATCTACTGATGGGCATCTCACTAAGTTGAATTTAACATCTAAAATACTCCTCGTAGTATTCCAGGCATGACACAAAATGAATCATCTTCAAATATGTTGGACCTCCCCTCGTAGGGATAACTCAAGAAGAGACCTATCCATTTGAAAAGTTGTATTTCTCTTATCCGTAGTGGCCTTGTATCTGATGTCGGCTGCTCAAGCTCGTGATCCTTTTGGACCACCTAGGTCAGTCCTGTTGTAGCTCCTCTTAATGCCTCTGAAACGATAACTTTAGGTACCACAGTTTCATACTCTGCTTGATCGCTCGTTACATTGAGCTCACTATCTTCCAGAATGACTACTGTGTAGTTGTAATCTCTATCTCGGAGTCCACTGGAACCAGTGGCGTCTCTTCCTCTCTAGCTGCAAGTGGAGAATCTTCTTGAAAGTCTTCATTTTCTCCAGAACCAACTGTGTCATTGCCCAATATTTTAATAACACCCTGCTTAGTGGAACAAATCTCTTCCTTGGTGGTGCATTCTTATTCTACATGCCCAAATTCGTGGCACTTACAACACTGCCTGACTATGACGGATTTAGGGATGCAGCCCGGTCTTCCATGTTTTTCACTCTGAACCAGTTTGTCCTCTAATGGGGTCATCTTGGGTGTTCCTTTGAGTGCACTATGGCTATAAGATCTTGAGCTTGACCCCTGCCTCTAAGATGTGGGGGTTGCTTGGTGGTGTGAAGATAAAGTCTGAAGTTTCTGTCTGTTTTAAACTGGTATGAACTAGTACTGCGTCTCTCGCTTGATCCTCAGATTCTCTCGTTCTCTCCTTAGGCTCTTCCAATCACGATTGAGGATAACCTCAGTGAATTTTATCCTCAATGTCTGTAATCCATCTCCAAAGTTGGTGGATCTCTCGCCGTATCTTCTCGCGGGAAGGGTCAGGCATGTATCTCATTAGTGGCATGACTAAGGTTTGAGTTGGGAGGTGAGAGGTTTAAAAATTTAACTTAAGGTTTCTGATTTTGAAAATCAACAAGAGGAATTGAGGATTAGGTCAAAGTTTTTTTGCTATGCTTGGGGATAAGAAAGAACAAAATTTTTTGTGGAGGTGGCTTGGGTGGGGCCGTATTCTAGGAAGCTTTAAGATGAGAGTAGGGTTGGGCTAGCTCCGATACCAAATGATACCGTAGGAGAAAAAACCTAAACCACAAAAAAGAACAAAATTTTTTGTGGAGGTGGCTTGGGTGGGGGCGTATTCTAGGAAGCTTTAGGATGAGAGTAAGGTTGGGCTAGCTCCGATACCAAATGATACCGTAAGAGAAAAAACCTAAACCACAAAAGCAACTTTTATTAGGAAAAGAGGGTTACAACACACGAATTGGAAATAACATCACCAAAACACAAACGAACACCTCAAGTGTGTATTCCAAGGGCAATGGAGGCTGGTTGGAAGGTGGGACAACAACTGGGAGCAATGGGATGGCAATTGGGTCGGCTGGCTGTTAGGAAAAATGGAGGGGAAAGAACGGGACAGTAAGGGGTTAGGGTCGGGAATGTGCGATAGGTGGCTGGATGTGGCAGGGAAGCTGATGGCTAGGAAGTATGGAGGGGAAAGAGCTGGACAACAAGCTGTTGCAGCGGAAACGGGGTCGATAGTGCAGGGGGGAAGCGATTGGGGATGGCCTGTGGCTAAGGGAAGTAGAGGAGACGAATTAGGGATGATACAATCACAACTTATGATACAACCGGAGGACCACCACCTCATCAGATACAACCGGAGTACCACCATCTTCTCAGATACAACCCACAACAGGAAAAAAAAAGCAACTTATGATACAACCGGAGGACCACCACCTCATCGGATACAACCGGAGTACCGCCACCTTCTCAGATACAACCCACAACAGACTCCACACATGAATCTAAAAGCAACATACAACAAAAAAACTAATCCTACAATCAGAAAACGATAACTTATAGATTCTTACATGAAGAAGAAAAGGGTGGAACTAAAGAAGAAAGCTCCGACACAAAAGGAAGGGATGGGGAGGCAGAAAATAACCATTAAAATACTTCCATATGAGGAAGAGGCGGAAACGGATGGAGGAGAAGGTCACAGGAGGCCGCTCGCCTTTCCAAAGCTCTTGCTTGGGCCGCTTGGCTCGGGTTTCCCTTGGGTTGTTCCTCAACTGAACCGCCCTTGCTTCTGCCTGCTCCCTAACATCCACACCCGCATTAGTGCAGGAAATCTCGCACTTGCGTCTTCGCAGGAAAGCCCCGCGTCATGAAAGTTGATGTCCTCTCTAGGTTACTTGGTTGTTTTAGTACAACTTTAGTATTACTATTGTTTGCAAGGGTGGTTTGACCTTAGGACAAAGGTCTAACTATGTGACTTCGATCTAGAGTCTTAAGTGGTGTTTACGAATCAACAAATGATAAAAGGGGGTTTGTAAGATAATGAGGGGGAAAATTGAAAACAAAATTGGATTTTGAGGCAAATGGGGGTGACAACTGTCTTTTTGAAAAGCAATTGAAGGAAAACGACCGACAAAGATGTTAGAGGTTACGAATATCGAGGAGAATCCAACACCTATTTGCAAAAGAAAGGATGATAAAACACTCAATAGAGAAAAAAACCAGAGAAAATAATTTTAATTCTATAAAAGACCAAAACTATAAGTCCTCAACTAAGTTCCACAACAACATATATTAGTCCAAGCAAAATAACCCTAATAAAATTGTGTGAACCAATTCTTTTTTCACTAGTACGTCTTGGATGGATGAGGGAGATGCCTATGTCATTATTTGTCTTCTTGTCACACACTGTAAGAACCTGTACTATTCGATCCTTGCAATGGTGCCCAAGAGAAAACTTCCCATCACACAAAAATTATAGCCCCTTGGTTTGCCTATCCTGGATCTCTGTAAGGCACTTGAAGTTGACTTATGGATGTGTCCCCATATTCTTCTCCTCTGGCTTCTCCCCTAAAATGACACCATCCGGATTCTCGGTGTCATGACCTTCGAGGTATTCTTATAGTTTATTTCATAGTGCCGCTTTGCTGGTCTTCTCTATCTGGTTCTTGTTCTCCACTTATGGGCTAGCTCCATTGTCTCTTTCAATCCCCTTGGACTCAATAGTCGAAGCGCTGCTCGTATGTCGGGCTCTAGGCACTTAATGAAATTCTCCTCCAACCATGCTTCAGAAATCCTCCCTCAGCCGTTTCAACAAGAGCTCGAATATCTCTTTAGATTTCATGACAGTCCCCTCCTGAGTTAAGACGTAGAATTGCTCGTATAAGTCTTCTTCCTGAATGACTCAGAAACGTTCTAACAAGCAATTCTTAAATTCATCTCATGATCGGATCGAGTATCTAGCCACCCTCTACAGAAACCATGCTACAAATTTCCCATCAAAACATAACCTTGCTGTCATGTCATGAGTTTCTACCATTTAGCTCATTCACCGCAAACATCGCTTCACCCGGTACACCCATCCATGTGCATATTCCTCTTCAAAAATCAACATCTTCAACTTCCTAACTCTAGCATCTTCACCCTAACTTTCTCTCCATCGGGTATTTCACCTCATGTACCGTGGGTAAAATTTTCTCATTTGATCATAGTTATACCTCATTTCAACTTCTCTCTTTCCTTCTTCGTACTCCCTATACCCCTTGCATGATCCCTTTTCCATTTTTCGAAAATCTCTAATCCACCTCTATTAGAGTCCTGGGTGGGTTCTTGATGGTGGAAGCTTTCCTCTTTATGCTCCTTACGTTCGATCTCTTTCCTTTCGATCTGATCATAGAATTTTCTGTTAACCCTTGGTTGGGGTTTGCAAATTTAGCTGTCGGCGGGTTCTTGGATTGTATCTTAATAATTTCTTTATCATCTCATCCAATCTCCTGAATCAGTTTTCAATGAATGAAAACCTATCGTCTATGGAGGAAAACCTATCGTCTATGGTAGAGAACATTTCCTTCATTCCAGATTTAAGTTGGCTCACGTCTTTCTCTTATTTCTTCCCCAAGTCCTACTTTCTTTGTTGTCATCATTCCCTGACCAGTTTTCCATCACAAAAGACAGAAAAAACTGTACCCTAAAATGTTGTCGATGGTTTCAAGATAGTTTGAATCACGTCTATACTGCGAGTCAGCTTGATTTGATTTTATTGCATTTCGTAATTGGAACGGGAGAGAGTTGAGAGTTTTGAGTCTCTGTATGCCACGTAAGATGGAAAACTCGAGCCTCTGTATGCTGCATCGTTGCTCTCTTAGCAAGCTTTAATTGTGATTGTATCGCAAAGGGATGTTTTGGGTCTCAGTAAGCCGCTACCCCACCATTACCTTCTACGACATATTTCTCTTCCACGATGGAGGCCAAAGATAGGAGATTTGAGTCTCTGTCGCGAGCCCATTGCCGCTTTCCAGGCTCGGTCGCGACTCTATCACACAGACGGATGCAGGAGGAGAAAGATGGGAGATTTGGGTCTCTGTCGTGAGTCCGATCGGTAGGGTGGACGCGAAATTATTTTTTTTGCTGTGATTCTATATTCTTCTTGAATTGAAATACTCTAATATCACTTTGCTAGGATTTGATGTAGAAATAAACATGAATTTTATCATAATTAGGGCAAAACAAATGTTTTTCTTAATAATTCAAACAACTCTACATGAACACAAAGATAAATACCTACAATTCAAGAGGTAGGCGATCTCTTCCAATTCCTACAATACGAGAAGTGTGATATCTCTCATAAACCCTAATTCTAAGACTCCACAATAATCTCATGCATAAATTCAACCCTAAGCTATTAAGCCCCTATTTACCCAACAATAACAAAATAAATGACAAATTTACCCTTCAGCTAATAAAAAATAATTATCGCCGATGCATAACACACTTCTTCAAGTGACCATATAACTGGGCAAAATCTTCCGTAAATGCTGCAAATGATCATCCATAGAATACTTTTAGTCCAAGATATCATCAAAATATATATCTATAAATTTCTCGATGAATGCTTAAAAGATCTTGCTCATTTGTCTTATCAAAGTGCTTAGAGTATTAGATAAATCAAAGGGCATGACTATAACTCACACAATCCATCTCTAATTTTGAAAGCCTTCTACTCATTTTCTAGTCTCATTTGGTTATGGCGAGAATCATTGTACAAATCAATATTGGAGAAGATGCTAACTCTAACAAATCATCCAACTGTTAAATAAGGAGCTGATATTTGATTTAGATTTTATTTACTGCTCTACTATCAATACATTTATTGCGAGAGCCATCTTTTTTTGACACAATCAAAGTTAAAAGTGCACGCAGGCTTTAGCCGCATTTTATCGGTAGGTTGGTTTAGAAGAACTAATCATGGGATTAAATTTATGGCGTGCTTGATCTCTCTCAATGGTGGCAACTCATAAGATAAATTGTCAATCAGAACATCCTAAACCCTTTCAACATGGGTTTTAGTTTGTCTGATATCGGCTTCTTGGATTCACTCTCTTTTAGGACCACTAATACTAGTTCTACTTGTGTCTCTCTTAAAGCTTGGAAAAAGGGTGTGGGACACTATGGCCCCAGACTGTATGAATGTTCTTCTAACTCCTATGATAAAAGTACTACGCTCTTTTCATTCTTGTTGAGGAATATAGTTTTTGTAGCCATCATAACGTGTGCAACTGTCATATTGTTAGGGGTGGCCTAATAAGATGTGACAAGCATCTATAGACATATCGTCAAACTAAAATTACTTGTGTGTGGTATGGATTAATTTTTCTACCATCGGAATGATATTGCATTCTCCATTTACTTTCGACTCCACATCTTTTTCTTCATGATGCAACCTATACGGAATAGGTTATGGCAAGCCTTTGTTACTCTCTTAGGCTCTAAAGAATTCATCGAACCACTAACATCTTTCCCTTATTTGCGAGGATCAAATACTTGTCCTTTGAATCCTCACTCTCTTCTGTGTTTTCAATGCCATTATTCACTTCTTTCATTACTCCATACTTAGTGAAAGATAATGCCCTCAAGTTTGGGCAATTTATGCTGGCCTAATTTGTGACATTTGAAGCATTTTCTAGCTTGAAGGGTTTTAGGGGTTTGCCCATCCTCTCTCCATCCTAGGCTAAATTTTCCTCATGAGGAGCTAGTTTGGGTGCTTTAGCAAATGTACTTTTGTTACTTGATCCTAGGGCAGAGCTCTGCATATATTCGACAGTTCTCATGTAACGGTGTTATCCACTTTTAACACTAGGATGGCAGTTGTGTGCTTCTCTGACTCCATCATTTCCTATTTCAGTATGAGCTATTTAAATTCAGCCATATAGTTTTCCACAGATAAATCTCTTTGGTGCAAATTATGGAGTTTTAGGAAGATATCATGTCGATAATGCGGGGGAAGATAATTATGCCGCATCTTTCGCTTCATCTTAGATTACGTTGTGATTTTAGTCTTTCTTTCTCACTGCTGAAGGAGCTTCAAATTTGTCCAGCATTAAGAAGTTTCGTCCTTGAGATTGATGACTATTATTTTGACTCTTCTGAATTGTGAAATATCATTGTATTTAAAACTTCATTCCACAGTTTAGAGCTATTCAATGAATTGGTTCTATACGATTCTCAAAATTCCACAAGTTGACCTTCACCCCAAATTCATTATTTCTTCTATGATATTCAAGGTCAAATGGTTAAGGCATTGGTTTTTTATCACATAAACCTCTTGGCGGAAGGGGTTAACATTCTTCTCTTGATCTGATTGGGCAATGCTATGCCTATGAGTGACTTATGTGGGTTATCTTATTTGTAGTTCAGCAAGCATTTGCTACAATTGGAGGATTTTCCTCTATATATCCTCCATTGTGAGCTGTTGGACCCGCCTTATTTGCTCTCCTCAATTCAGGTTTTAACTCCTTAATTTAGGGCTTCAACCAATGAAAGCGTAGGATTTTGTGTTGGTCGAAAGTGTAAAAGAGCACGGGGCTAATAGCGGAGTTAACTCAAACCACAACAGGAAAAGCCATTGTGAGCTCTTGGACCCGCCTTATTTGCTCTCCTCAATTCAGGTTTTAACTCCTTAATTTAGGGCTTCAACCAATGAAAGCGTAAGATTTTGTGTTGGCCGAAAGTGTAAAAGAGCACGGGGCTAATAGCAGAGTTAACTCAAACCACAACAGGAAAAGCAAATGTTATTACTGAAAGCAAAAAGGCAATTACAACTAACTCTTGAATGTGAAAATACAACGACACGACACCCGGTAATGTGAAATAGCAACAAACACGACATAAACACTCAAACTAGGGTGGGATCTCGGGGCATTGTTGGTGATCAGAAAGGGTTTGGAAGGTGGCGGTAAGGGGGGAGTGCGGAGCAAGTCAGCGGATATGACAATGGATCAACAAGTCCTTGCTCTCTCGGGCGCAGCAACGTGGAATTTGGGTTCCCAAAAATCTGGAACAGTGGATATGTGGCAGGGAGGCGGTGTAGGAGGGCTGGGACAACAGTTAGGTTGTAGGGACGTGGTCCGAGATGGCTGTAACAGAAGCTGGTGGGAAGGAGAGGATTTTTGGTGGCTGGAAAAACGATGACAGCAAGTGAGAGCGCTGGAATCACAGGAAACATTGGCTGGGATGTAGAAATTGCAGGAAGAACAGCGTCGACAGCTGTTCTGGATGGTTGCAGCAGGGAGCGGTGTGGGGAAGTAGTGTGGGGAAGATATGGAAGGAGAATTGGGAAGATTAACACTACCAGGAGGCCAAGATACAACCGAAGCACTATATGGAACTCTAGGATACAACCCTTGAAGGGAGGAAAAAGCTGGGGTGTAGAAATTGCAGGAAGAACAGCGTCGACAGCTGTTCTGGATGGTTGCAGCAGGGAGCGGTGTGGGGAAGCAATGTGGGGAAGATATGGAAGGAGAATTGGGAAGATTAACCCCACCAGGAGGTCAAGATACAACCGAAGCACTATCTGGAACTCTAGGATACAACCCTCGAAGGGAGGAAAACAGATGGTGACAGCTGTTCCAACACAAAACTCACAAAAAATTAACCCTAAACTCTCACGAAAATAAATATATAATAAGAGGATAACTAGGAGTGGCCCAAGAGGATCGACCGACTCATTGGAAGGGAAGAAACTCGGACCAGTTTGGTCCAGGCAAACAGGCGGATCGCCTACTTCCGCACGAGAAGACTCGCGCATACTCACCTGCATCAGGGGCGCTCGATTTTATGTTTAGGATTTGATTTGGTGGAGGTGTGGCTGTTTAAGATGTAAAATTTTGATCTATGATGAGTCTAGGCTTTGGGTTAAAATTTAGATTAGAATTTAGTTCTGATATCAAGATACGCTGATCTAGATTTCCTAGATGTTATTTAAGGATTAATCAATATTGTAAGAGAATTTGCAAGATGATAATCAGCAAATTGAAAACAGAATATGATTTTGAGAAGAATTGGTGGCAACAGCAGCTGTCCTCGTATACGCTGATCTAGATTTCCTAGATGTTATTTAAGGGTTAATCAATATTGTAAGAGAATTTGCAAGACGATAATCAGCAAATTGAAAACAGAATATGATTTGGAGAAGAATTGGTGGCAACAGCAGCTGTCCTCGCAGAAAGCTGATGGAGGAAAGCTTTTGGTGATGATGCCAGTATCCACCACCTATTTCCAAATATGCCACAGGCAGAACACTTGCAAAAGGGAAGATGATGTAACATTTCTTAGAGCAGATATTCAGAGAAAACAATCTCCAAATGTGTGAAGTCCCAAAACCAAAAGTCCTCTACTTGCTTTTACAACATTATGAGTTTGTCTCAAACTTTTTCTCAACCAAATGAACACATGCATGCTCATGCATGCCACATACTCTTACCTAAAAATAGGGAGGTACAATAAGTGACTAATCTACTGTTTCTTTATTTTTCTGCAGAAGAATGTGTACTTGTATTTGAGAATTTCCATTCTATGACAACTGGCAAATCATGTATGGACCATGTCAGTTGTGCAAGAGTTTTTTCTTCAACTTTGGTGAACAATAGATAGACAAGCCTAAGATTTTATTGAAAGGAGTAACATCAAGTTGTGCTTCTAACTACAAAAAAATGAATTTGTAAAAATCATTTTAATAAACTCGATGATATCTAAGGCATACTTTTTGGCCTGTTGAGCATCTCCTGGTGAAAACATGAATGAATGAACATACTACTTTTGAGTATCAAATTTTTTGTTAGCCTAACATGACTAAGTTAATTTCTTATTAGGAGCATCATGATCTTCTGGTTTCTACCTTGCCAGCTGCTGAAGCTGCTCTTAAGGTGTGAATTCAGTTTTTCTCCCATCTGTGCTCTATTAGATATTGTAATTGTAAAATCTAAGTCACCTATTTTTTTTTTTCAATTTTGTAAAAATTGTCAGAGATTCTTGGATTTGCTAAATCAATATGAAATCATGTCCGCCGTCTTTTATCATGCTGATAAAGACAGATCCAGCCTTATGCAGCATGAGACAACAGCGAAGTCCTTTGCAGTTGAGGCTACTACAGTCTTAGAGAAATCTAGAGCATACTTTGAAGCTCAAGCCCATGAGTTCGCACAGGCAAAGTCTTTGGCGACTGAAAAAGCTCTAGAAGCAGCTGCTTGGGTGGAAGAACATGGAAGTGTTCTTAATGCGCTATGCAGTGGCTCTTTTCCTAATCCCCAAGCCTGCATTAAGCTGCGCCACTTGGAAGAGGCTCTGTCTCTCACAGCTGCTGTTCTGGTTTCAGGAGTTCCTTTGACTGTCGTCCCAGAGCCCACTCAAGCACAATGCTATGACTTAGATAGGGAAATTTCGAGTATCATTGCCGAGTTGGATGATGGGATTTCTCGTGGAATTGAGGCATTGCATGAGTATGCCTTCGCTTTGCAAAGTTTTCTCCCATTCAATTATGTTACCACCAGCCCGGTGAACAGTTGGGCTCAAGTTCTGCAGCTCTCAGTGAATAACCTATCTGCTGAGGTTCTCTCCCTCGCCGTAAGGCAAGCTGCTGATATTATGGCAAAAGCCCAAGGGATTGGTCTTGATTCAATTCAAAAGAGGCATCAGGATCTCTTTGGCAGTATGGAAAGATATGCCATGGAAATCGAAACACTTGATAAAGAGTGTTCTGAACTGATGAACTCTCTTGGTTCAGATACTAGAGCGGTTGTTATCTGCCTTTTTGAAGCATTTGCAGTCTGCTTGGTATAGTATTAGAGAAGATGATTTTCCTTTTAATCATCTAGGAAAGCAGAAGCTTGATGGCTCTAGGGATCTTGATGTGAAGAAAGAGAAGGTCCTATGTATTTTGAACATTGCTATCAATGAACTGTACATGGATGTTAAAGAGAATTTGATCTCCATATCCAAGGTCTCCAGCAGAAAAATTAGCTGGAGAACAGATGATGCTCCAGAGAATGATTTTGACATTGTCTCTCATGAGCTTGAAGAGCAGATTGAGAAGTGTGTACTGCTTGCTGGATTTGCGGTAGATATTCAAGAATTTATTGGTATAGATTTTGTTACGTATTGTGCTGATAATGATAAGCTTGAGCACAATTGGGCCTCTACATTTCAGGCCATTTTGCGTTCCATTAAGCATCTGACTGAAAAAATTACGGGATCTGTTCTCCCTGAAATAATTCATACACTTGTCTCTTCCAATGCAGAAGTAATGGATGCTTTTGGATCCCTTTCTCATGTTCGAGGTTCCATTGATACTGCTCTAGAAAAGCTTGTTGAGGTGGAGTTAGATAGAGCGTCTTTGTTGGAGCTTGAGAAAAATTATTTCATGAAGGTTGGTCTCATCACAGAGAAGCAGCTTTCCCTTGAAGAAGCCGCTTCTGATGGTCGTGATCATTTGTCCTGGGAGGAGAACGAAGAGTTAGCAAACCAAGGGGAGGCATGTCGTGCTCAGCTTGACAAACTCCATCAGGCATGGAATGAGAAAGATGTGCGGGTAACTTCTCTGTCAAGGATGGAGGCTAATATTAGTAATTCATTATCTGCTCTAGAGGTATACTTCTCGTCCTTGATAAGTTTAGAAGATGGAGAATCGAACGCAAAAGAAAGCAAGTCCCTCCTATCTGCACTGGTAAAGCCGTTTTCAGAGCTGGAATCTCTCGACCATATGCTATCATCATATACTATTTCTGAATCTATTGGATCTTCAGATACTCTATCAAAATTTTTGACCGGTTTTCCACTCTTTAACTCAATCTGGAGGTTCTCTTACATTTTAAAAAACCATTCATTTTTTGTCTGGAAAATAGGCGTTGTAGATTCCATGCTTGATTCTTGCATGCATGAGTTATCATCTTCTGTTGATCATAATATCAGGCTTGATCAGCTATGTGATGTTCTCAAAGATAAGCTTGGGCTGCATCTGCAAGAACAACTTGGGCAATATCTGAAAGAGAGGGTAGCCCCTGCTTTTTTGGCACGGTTAGAAAGAGAAAATGAGAATCTCCATCAAAAGACTGAAGAAATAAAGAACTTCATTGCTGAGAAGAATGCAAAAGACTGTTCTGAAGCTGTGAGAAGGGTAAAGCTTATGCTTGAAGAATATTGCAACGCACATGAGACTGCAAGGGCTGCAAATTCAGCAGTTTATTCTATGAAAAGACGCGTCGATCAACTCACAGAGGCACTTCACAAGACCACATTGGAAATTATTCAGTTGGAATGGTTGCATGATCAAACGTTGCCACAATTACTAAAAAACAAGGTTTTCTTGCAAAATACTTTAAATAATAATAAACTCCTGCAGATTAGCAGGGGAAAATTGTTGGAGAAGATGCGGTCTTCAATCTCCTCAGTGGCAAGATCATTGGAGAGTTTGAAAGCTCTTGAGAGTACTTCTATCTCGGCTGAAGGACAGCTAGAAAGGGCTATGGTATGGGCTTGTGCGGGCTCAAATACTGCTGGCACTGGCAGTTCTTCAACTAAGTGTTCTGGTATTCCTTCTGAATTTCATGATCATCTATTAAGGAGGAGAAAGTTGCTGTGGACTGCTCACGAACATGCATCTGATGTCCGCAAAATATGCACATATGTGGTCGAGCTTGAAGCATCGAGAGATGGTCTTTCCTGGATACATGGAGGTAAATTCTTTGGTCAGACTACAGGCGACTCCCGAACATGGCAACAAACTTACTTCACTGCTGTGACAAAATTAGATTCTGCATATCACTCTTTTGCACGTGAGTTTCTATGCTTGTTGAGTATTTTTCTGATCTGTTGGTTCAACATTTATACTGACATCTAACAGTTTATCAGCAAAGTTTTTCTTCTTGAGATTATAAGGTTTCTAATTTTCTTAAATTCTTAATTAGGTGCTGAAAAAGAATGGAAGCTGTCACAGAATAAGATGGAAGCTGCTGCCAAGGGTTTGCTTTCTGCTACCAATGAGCTATGTATTGCATCTGCAAAGGCAAAATCGTCTTCTGGTAAAATTATTGCTACTATCCTCAAACTATATGAGTTTGCTGTTTTTTTTCTTGATATATGCATTTATGCAATCCTGAAGAAATGACCCCTTATTGAAGATTTAAGATAATGGTGTTGTCTGCTCATAACCTGTAAATGAGTATATAAATATATAGATGTATGAGCAGTTTAGAGATTTTATTTGCACATTTTTGCAGCTGATCTACAAGACAATCTCCTGGCCCTGCGGAATTGTCTTTTTGATGCTAGCTTGGCCTTGTCTTCTTTTGTTAGTGTTTTAGAAGGGCGCACTGCTTTAACTTCTGAAGGTGGTTCCATGCTTGAGGAGGTATTGTTCTATTTATTACTTCATTTAGCAGGATATCTATATTTTCCTGAAAAGTAATTCGTTATGTTATATAAAATTCTAATGTTTAGTTGGAGTTTTTTATGTGGCTTTAATATTGTTTGATTACTTGTTCTTTGGTACTTACGGATTCTAAAGTAGAGTTCTGTTTACAAGTGAAAAAGAATTACAAATGCTAAAAATTTCTGTGACAAGGCTTTTGCAACTCGATTGCTTTTTGTTGAAAGCAACTTGATCTCTTAGATCAATTGAAGGAAAAAAAATTGCTATCATACTATCCTTATATTTAACAAAAATCCCAAATAGTTGGATCTAGATGATGATGATGATGACCATCCTTATATTAATAGTATGAACGTGGAGCCATAGTCTATTAATCAGACAAAGATCTCACCCAAATTCACTATGTTTATCCAAACTTAAACTTTGTACGGTATATACCTTCATTTTGCTTGATTTATAAAATATACTGTCTTTTCAAGCTGAATTGGTCCAAGGGCTTCTCCATCCTTGCTGCTAACAGGTATATGCTAGGTCAATAGCTTCCACTCTCCTTTTAATATGTTAAATAGACTGAACTGTGAATGCCTTGATCTAGCCTTTCCCTAGATGCTTGCCCATGCATGGATAAGCTTTCAATTTTTTTATCTCATCTTGAATATTTGATTCATTTAAGAGTGAAGTGCCAAAATAGTTCCCTAGCTATTTAAATTGGGTCATTATAGTATAAAAGTTTATATAAAAAGTGCTAAATTAGTTTCCACGCTCTTTTAATAAGGGCTAAAATAGTCCTTATTCGGAAGTATTTCAACCCATATCAAAAGATTTTGGAGATTAAGTTAACACTTCTATAAACTTTGGGACTAAAATGAACCCCTACAAAGTGTCTGGGAACTATTTTAACACTTTTCTTATTGATTTTATGTTAATTGAACTTTATAGAAATTTTTAGTACTTGTGTGATAATTGACAAATAATAATAATAATAATAATAACTGTCGATAAAAAGAGAAAAAAATTGTGATTGGTAGGAAGTTGTCTTGATTGTCTGCTTTGGAGATGAACTTCTCATTTGAGTCGAACTAGAGGAGAGTCAAGAGAGAGAATGAGAGACAGAGGCGAGGGTGAGGAAGAAGTAGAGGAAGAGATGATTTATGTGAGATTCTTACAGGGAGTCAAGTGATTCTTCAACAGTATCTCATTCCTGAGGTGGTGTTTATCCATTCCTAATTACTCTGCATCCCTCCCTTTGCTGACACGCATTCCTCCTCGCCGCAGCCACCCCGATAACCCCACCCCGTTTGTTTTTCTGCAGTTCCTGCTCTTTCAACCACCCCCTTTGCTACAAGTGAATCCACCCTTCTGCGTCCTTGTTGTTGTTCTAGCAACTAGAATCATCTGAGCTGCTATTCCAGCCACTTAGAACCACCCCCCTTGCCGACTCCTCGCTGCCAGCCACCTTGAATCTTTCCTACGACACCACTGCTGTTGTCTCTGCCACTCAGAACCTTCCCTCTTGCTGCCTCCTTGCGGCCAGCTATCCAAAATACTTCTTCCTGTGGCTCAACTGCTGAGACAGCCGCTCTGGACCACCTCTAACCTCGGTTTCTTCGCTGTCCAACCCATCTAACACCTTGCCACCACCTTTCTAAGTTCCTAGCAGTCACGACCTCCTTAAAGCCGCCGTAGTCGTGCGTTCTGTGTCATATCTATTGTTGTTTTACATTTTTATTGTATTGATTGTAATCGCCTATTGGTTTTTACAGTAATAATATTTGTTTGTTTATTGTACTTTGGGTTAACTCCGATATCATTCTATCAGAGATGTATTTATTCATTGGTAAATAAATACAAAGCATCTTATAAGAAGATAACATATGCTTTATAAAATAAAATGAAAATACTATATACATGAATTCTTGTATGTGCATGCCAAGAAAAAAGAGTTCACCATCACATCAATGTATTTGCGTGCGTTGATGTTTTCATTTCATCTCAGACAATGTTATAATTTAGATCACAAACCAATTGCTGACAGGAAAATATCGGTCGGGTAAATCTGTACATTTCTACCTCAGGCAATAGTGAATTTGATCATTGCACCATTATAAGGATGGGTATGCATCGACTTGTGGTGTGTTGGGTTATATTTAGACAACGTTCTTGAGACGGATGTAAATGTTAATAGTAAGAAGTTTTTAATTAGTTAAAAGACCCCTTAAAAAGTAAAGAAAAAATTAATGCATATTGAGATTTTAAAGTCCTTCCATTAACAATTATCTTGTATATTTTATATAAAATATTATTAGACTGCCTATAATGTAATATAAAAGGTCAACATTCATATTTATTTTTTGCATTGGATTATTGTAATTTAAAAGTGTAATTACTCCTTTGGATTATCTTGGATAATTCATTGTGTTGTTTTAATTTTTTTTAGGTTTAAGCTTTGGAATAATGAATAAAAGATGAGTATTGGAGAAGAGAATGTGTATAAAAGACGAGATCAACTAATGGAAATGTAAACCTATTATTTGTTAATAAAGCTACTTTCTTTTGTGGCTTTTTGAATTTATATTTGGATTATAAGTTGTTAGTGATTGCAAAATAAAAATAGAAAATTAAAAAATTTGACTGTTTGACCATCCTTGAAAATTCCAAGCCATCGGGCATGGTTGTGACAATTTGAAATATATATTTTCATTAATGAATAAGGTCATTTTGAGATGTGCAATTCAATTTTATGTCTTGAGAAAATTATTATTTTTAACATAAAGATCCTTTGGATGAGTTTTTTACTTTTGACCTCCAAAATAGAGCTCAGAGCTTAATCATTGCCTAAGCACTACATATGAAATCATTCAAGAGAAGAGATAAGTGTGATATATGAAATCATTCAAGAGAAGTCTTTTTGTTGTTCTTATATTGTTTTAATGTTTTTCAGGTCTAAGTTTTTGAATAAAAGATGAGTAGTGGGTGTCGGCACTTAAAAGAAGAAAGTTACTAGTGGGGGAGAGAATTTGTATAGCAGGCGAGGTCAACAAACAAAAATATAAACTTTTTATTTGTCAATAAAATTATTTTCTTTAGCAACTCTTTTAATTTATATGTGGATTGTAGACAGTTAGTGATCGAAAAATGAAAATAGAAAATTTTAAATTTTACTGTCCAACAGTTGTTTCTTTGAAAATTCCAAGTTTTTGGGCCCGGTCGTGGCAATTTGACATATATTTTTTTCATAAATAAGATCATTTTGAGATGTGCCAGTCAATTATATGGTATGAAAACAAATTCTTATGACACGGGGATGCTAGGGTTAAACCGAGCTCTTAATTCTGCAAGTGGGTTGCCAGTTAAGCAGAATGGTTGAACTGGCCAACCCTAATTAGGGCTAGGAGCTGCTTCCGCCCAAGGGGGACCCCTTGTATTTATCTTTTATTAAAAATAGGTTGTTTGTTGTGTTAGAGTTTAGTTTTTAGTTTATATTTTTGTTTGGACAACCTCCGACGTTCTCTCTCTCTCTTATGGGGCAGTATTTGACAGCGAGAAACTGCTCCGGTTGTATCTCGTCACGAGGTGGTGTGCATCCTTCCTCATTCCCCTCACCTGCCCGGTGCCCTCTATCCTGAACACCTTCTCTCTTCCCTAATTTTTTGCCGCTAACCTAGGGAATCTTTTTTCTGTCATCAGAATCTCCCCCACAACCTGTTGTTTCCATAATCCTTTCCACCTTCCCTAATTTTTTGCCGCTAACCTAGGGAATCTTCCTTCTGTCGTCAGAATCTCCCCCACAACCTGTTGTTGCCATAATCCTTTCCCCCAATTCCACCCCATCTATTGGTATCACACCTCACCTCCCATCTTTCTAGCCTGTCGTTTATCTCCTCCCAGCCTTCCCACAACCACAATAGCACCCCAACCTCTCCTGATATCACCCTCAGCCCCACTTAGCACCCTCAAGCCTCATGGCCCTACAACCTTCACGTATCACAACTCCTCTTAAGCCCTCTCCCATCTTCAATTGCAAACCAGCTTGCTCCCTTCCAACTAACGACCACCTCACAACTGTCACCTGGCTATCCCAATTCGCCCTTGCCGGAGATTTGTGTTGTATTGTCTTCCCGTCCTTGTTGTGGGTCTTAATTGTAACTCTATTTGTTTTGAGTGAAAATATTTGCTTTCGTATTGCGGGTTGTTTAATTTCTGATATCATCTTATTTTGAACAAAAAGATCAGGTTGAGTGATTTTAATTTGGACCTCCAAAGTAGAGCTCAAAGCTTAATCATTGCTTAAGCGCTATATATGAAATCATTCGAGAGAAGAGATAAGTTTGGCATATGAAATCATTCAAGAGAAGTTCTCTCTTTGTTCAAACACAAAATTTCTTAACTTGTATTATTTCTCTTAATTATTTCTTTTTGGTTTTATGCATCTTTTATCTATTATCTTTTGTAGTTCTTTCATGAATAACTTGCACCTATATGCTCTTTCAAGAAAATTAGGAGTACACTCTTTTGGCCATGAAAAAAAAAAAAGAGAAAAGAAAAAGAAAAAGACAAGCAAACAAAAATGGTGCACACCCAAGCTCTCTGCTCCTTTTATTTTTTGAGTTTTTTTTTATTTAGAAATGATTTTTTTGAGATAATTAATGCAGTTCTCCCTTATAGAATCCCATAATTTTGGGATTTTAGGAATTCTTATTTTTTTGGTGATTTGGCTCTTAGTGGATGCTTACAAAAGCTTCAAATAAAATACGAAAATAGTTTATACATGTATTTGTAGTATATTAGAAGCAAGAAGATTAAATTTTTTTGTAGGCTTTTTGGAATTATAAATTTATTCCGTTGATATTACCATATTTTTCTTATTTGTGTATGTTTTTCATGTTAGCAAACATTTCTTTTCTTTAACAAACTTAAAAGGAGTATTCTTAATATTTTCTTAGAATTCTTTAATCCTTGTGAAGTTATGCCATTAGGCTGAAATATATGTTATATTTAGCTTAAGGAGCTCCTTGTTTGCTAAAAAAAGATAGGGGTGTGCATTTTGTTAGTTTTGATGGATTGATTGATAGATTTTAGAAAACCAATTAAATCAAACCAAATAATAAGTATAACCAAATCAAATTTAACATGGGCATGCATTTTTTGTGGTCTAGGATTGTCGTGAGCAATGCGGGAGAAAGAAGGAAAGAGTGAGGTTAAAATTATTTTTATAGTAGTCAATATTTTATAACTAATATTATACTTTGTAAACTTAAAATAGTCAATATTTTATTATCTAAATAATAAATAGTAGTAGTAATAGTAATATCATGATAATACTTAAAAGTAGAAGGATAAAATAATAATAATAATTAAATTGACAAAATAGGTTATGTATTAATTGTGGTACTTTAAATGTTAATGACAGTAATTATGATTAATTTATATTATTTATAATTTTTAAAAATTAAAATCTAATTGATAAAATTCTAAATTTTAATAAGATTCATAATAATTAAATTGTGATAAATTAGTTAATATTAAATTAATAGTGAGTGAATAATAATATTATTTGAAGAAATAAATTAATTGATTTAAATAAAAATGATGGTTTATGAAGGTAAATAAATGCAAATTACTTGTAAATAGTAAGATTTAAATAATTATAAATTAACAAGAATACTCGACATTTTCTTTATAGGTTTTCTATAGGAGAAAAGCTAATAGAAGAAAAAGACAAGAATTATTAGAGCTCAAGGTGAGTGCTCATAGTTTTAAATTATAATAGTATCCTACTAAATCAGACATTTTGTTATTTGCTTAGATAGATTTTATACCGTAAGATTAAAAATGATTTATGTGCTCTTTAAATTCCATTGTTCATATTAAATTGTATGTTATTAATCTCTTCATATTTCTATACATCATATATTGTAAGTATTATATTATATACTGAATGTTATGAAATAAGAATGAAAGTGATTACTTAGATTATTTGTATGCGCATGTTAAATATGATGGAGTTCACTCTCATATGGTATTAGGTGGAGATGTTAAGATACTCATGCACATAATTAAAAAGAATTATTGATATTAATATACCTTCATCGGTATAAAATTTAGATAATGCTCTTGTGATAGTTGTAAATCATAAGATAAAGATATATATAAGTTATGATATTGTATTATTGAATGTACTAAATACTATCGAATGGTTATAATTGAATATTAAAATATCAATTATTTCTTTTTACATTTATTATATATATTCAACTTGCATGTATTTTATTTATCTTTTGTTACATTACTATAGTTTAAAAGTTTGAGTATTCTTTGGCTATTATAGTTCGCCATATTTTACATTAATTTTTTCTGGTTTAAACTTTTGTTTAAAAATGAGTAATAGAGGAAAAAAATATTTATAAAAGATGTGGGTAATGTGAAATAAGGTAAATTTAACTGTTTTAATTTATTTTTTTTTGTCTAATAGCTCTTTCAATTATTTTGGATGGTTAATTATTAGTGAAAAAAAAAGAAATAAAAAACTTATAATTTCTTTATTTGATTGTCTATTTGTCTTGAAAAATTTCAAGACCTTAGGTTTGAAGTATGTAACAGAGTGCACTCTCAATGTATGCCCCATAGTTGCTCGTTACTGTAGAAGAGGTGTGTTATAGGTTTCTTTTTGGATTGAAGGATTTGATGCAACAACTGTTAGTATTATTGGTGATTGATGAATACTCAATGTTTGTGGTGCGGGCCAAATGAGTGGAAATTGATTATAAACTTACTAAAAACATAAGGAGGAAATTATTGATGAAGCAGAGCATTTGTATTAATCAGAAGGTCCACTAAGAAGAAGCCCAAGTTCAATTCTGATAGATTTAGTAGTCACATGCGCAAATGCGGAAGACAACATAAATGTGAATATTTGATGGCTCAAATACATGCTACTGGTGTCATTGGTTTGGTCACATGGCCATATACTATTCTTCACTTGACCAGAAGACTTTTGAATAACATAGAGCTTTTTCACAAAAAAGAAGCATATGGGTAAAGAAGTATAGAGGCAATAAATTTAACTCCCACTGAAGCTCAATCACAACAGCCAGTTCGACCTTGATTTTACGTATTCATGCATAGAGAGCCTCAAGAACCTACTACTGATGCTAATATGGGCTGATGAGTGTGATGTTTTATTGCATGTTATAGGATTTCATTTTAGTGTATTTATATTTCAAAGGCTGTGTTGTTTTTATTATGTAACTTTACTTTAAATGTGATATTATCCTTCATGTATTATATTGTTTTAGTTGATGGAGGAAGTTAGTTAATTTATTCTATAACAGATCATTGTTTTACATTGTCCATTCTTCATATTATTAAATGGGATTTAAACTTCTTCATTTATGTAACTTTACTTTAAATGTGATATTATCCTTCTTGTATTATATTGTTTCAGTTGATGGAGGAAGTTAGTTAATTTATCCTATAACAGATCATTGTTTTACATTGTCCATTTTTCATATTATTAAATGGGATTTAAACTTCTTCACGAAAATTTATGGATAATTTTGGTTTTACCTGCTTAATGAGATGTGATTTGTGATATGTTAATAAATTTTGAGGACGATATTTCATAACAAAAATTATTGAAAATTGAATTAAATGACTCGATTACAAACGCTATTTTTTATTGTGTGAGACCATTGTAACTTTTTCATTCTGGTCAATGAGATTCTTTTCGTAGTTGACCGTTTTTGTATTTTGTGTTGTTTTCTATCTTATATTTTCATAACATCGTCTTGTCATTTCTGTTTGTATATTTGTTATCATTTATTTCATGTTCACAAGAGTCTCGTTTGCACTTTTTTGAATTTAATAATTATAATTGTGTTTTTCATGGTTATTTTGACTTCTTGCAGTATCATTTGGTATGAGAGCAAGCCTAAACTTAGTCCTATTCTGAGGTCCCTAGCATCCTCCCTTACCCAAGCCCTCCAAAATTTTTCTGCCCCAAAAGCTTTGATGAAGATGGTCGAAGCTCCCCCAATTCTGGTAAATTGTTGTGGGAGCTTCCCCAAGTCATAGCAATGTAGCAGCTATACTACTGCGGTCCAACCCTTCTCCCATTTCCTTTTTTATTTCCCTCCCTCTTCCCTTCCTTTTCCATGATTCTCCTATTTTATTTCCTATCCATCCCATGTCTGCCTTCTCTATTTTTTTCAGTTCCTTAGCATTTCCTATTAGATTTACAAATTCTCATTATATATGTGTTGTTGAGTGTTTTAGGTTCAGATTTGAATGAGTGCTGCCTTTGAGGTGTTCTTCCCCTCCGGGGGTTATACTCGACGATGATAAGGTTCTCTGGTTGTAACTCGTCTGAGGTGGTGACCGTCTGAATGGTTCGGGTGGGGCTCCTGCTATAGTTTGACCCCGACGAGACATTTATCCTTCCATAACCCCTCCAGCCCCACTTCCAGTAGCCGTAAACTATCTTTTTTGGTATGGTCTAGGTCTCCATCCTCCTTCCTGCCACTGCTCAGGCCTTTGGCCTCTTCCCTGTTGCCGCCAAGACCCTCCCCGATTCAGACACACCTAAATCTCCATCTTTCCCTCCTTCGTTTGAGTGGGCGGACGACATCAAGAAACCTGTTAGGAAGAATGGGAAGTCTATCATATTTTTTACAGAAGTTGAAAGTATTTAACTTGCTTACTCTTGTCGTCTGAATTTGGTTCAGAAATTTCTATATGGTCATCCCAAAATGGAGTTCATTCGCAAAAAAATTGAATTTATGCACCTTATTGGAGAGTGAAAATTAGACTATTAGATGAGAGACACATTCTTATTGAAATTAGTAATGAAGATGATTACATGTGCATATTTGTTAGAAAGATAATATGGATTGATAACAGAACAATGAATATTCTGAAATGTTCTGCGGGTTTTGACCCGCATACAGAACCGCTAATCATTTTGGTTTGAATTCGTCTCCCTGGTTTGAAATTTCATTATTGGTCTGAAATTTCATTATTTTTCTAAAAAAGTATTGTACTTTATTGCCTTAGCTTATGAAAAGCCATTCAAAACGGACATTCATACTTTTAATATTTCCCGTCCATCTGAAGCCATAATACTTGTTGAAAGAGAAATCACTACACCCGCTTCTGAAGAAATCTGGTTGGGCACACAACACCAAGGTTATTGGCAGAAGGTAGAGATTGAGTATTTTCCACCGTATTGTTCGAACTGTCGTATGTTCGGACAATGCAGTTTTCAATGTCATCATCTACACCCCCACCTCAGACCAAAAAAACAAACTGCTCCGCTAGAGGCTGTGATTTCATGTCTTTGACAGTATTGATCATCAGAAGGATATCCCATAAGACGTCACTTTCCCCACAGACAATATGTCAACCATCCAGTCCCCACTTGTAGCTCCCTCCTCTTTGGAACCTCCTATCGTGGGGGAAAGAGATTCTCTAGACCCCGCTTGCCTTAGAACCTATCACCGATAATACAGGTGGAAATATTTCTACTGTTTCGCTATTGTCTCACAGGTCCAAAAAGATGTTAGTATTACTCAGGCTCATGGGAATCATGATGTGTAATGACCTACAACTGTCTCTGTCTGACCACCTTTGGAATTTACTGATCAAATGAGTCAATCATCTGATGAGGAGTGACAGATCTATACATTCAGAAGGAAGAAGAAAAATGAAAATCTACTTGAGCTCAGGAATATAATGGATGATACTTTGGTTACTACGGTACTCATCTTATTAATTTGCAATTTGTTAGCCGACTCACTTCCAAGAACTAGAGGCAGAGGGAGGACTAAAGTGGGACATCCCTAACACTTTTGCGTCCTTTTGTGGTTTTTTAGTTTTTACCTTTATGTATCTTTGTTTTATTTGAGTTTTGTGTGTGTTGTTTTATATGAGTTAGGCTTCTTTTAATCCTCTCATGCAACATTTCTGTATCTTTTCTGTATTAATATATTTGCCCTTAGGCTTTTATAATATATATATATATATATATAATGGAGGCCGACTCCAGCTCGGGAACATATTGGATGATACATTGGTTACTACTAATAATGACGATCATCTTATCAGCTTATTTGCTTGCTTCTTCCCTAGAAGTAGAGGCAGATGCAAGACTAAATTGAGTCTCTCTCTAATCATCTGATTCTATGTATTTCAGCACTATTAGGTTTTTTATTTAAGTATATAATGTTTTTTTTTGTTTTTTTCTAGTTTTGGAGCAATTTGTGGTTATTCTATGGACAGGGTGTCATGCTTGAGCCCTCCCACACATTGTATCTGTATATTTCTTTCTATTTAATATATTAGCCTTTTTGGGCTTTCAATATGTATATATATATATGTGTGTGTGTGTGTGTGTGTGTGTGTTTGGCGCCAACCGTAAA
>NW_018164675.1:1249344-1252792 GCF_001263595.1 Phalaenopsis equestris
TATACACACACACACACACAAATATATATATATATCTGTGTGTATATAACAGATATATATATATATCTGTGTGTGTATATATTTATATAAATATATATATCTATATGGCGTCAACAGTGTGTTCTACTAGTGTTTAGCCCGATGGCGATTCCCGACGCTGAAATTATCGGCTTCACTCCCTTTCTCCGCCGTCTCCCACGATGACGATTCCACGATACACTCACAGGTCTTTTCTCTCTATCGACAACGCTCCTTCGTAAGCTCGCAAGTCGTCTCTCCAGCCTGAAGGCGTCTGACTGCTTGCTTTACACAAAGACGACGACGACGTCTCTGTTCGCTCGTGGTCTCCTAACCGATGATGTGCCTGTGCCCGACAAACGATTTTGCTTGCAATTTGACGCGCCCGAAGACTGCTCGCAGCGCCTCGCAGGCCAAACTGCTCCTGAATCTGACCGTGGTCATCTTGCCTGTAGAGATTACCTCGACACTCCGTTCCTATGCTACTGCCCTTGCTGACGACTTTCCTAATCCTACTCATGCCCCTCTTTCAGTTTCAGAGCTTGGTTTTGGTATTTATAAGTCCTGTAATGTTCCACAATTCTTCCACGATGCTCTTGAAAGTGATGTTGATCACACTTTTATTAAAAAATTTGATAAAAAAATGAGAAACCTGCTCTTTTTCTCTTTGAAGTTAAAACCAGTACTCTTGCGTCTTCTTGACGTTTTGCTCTAGTGGGAAATTCCTTTATGGTCACCCAAACCTTGAGATCATTCAGAAATATTTTGATGTTATGAAACAATTGGTAGTTTGAATATTGACTTAGTTGACGACCGACATATACGTATTCAGTTATCTCATGATGCGTATTATACTTACATTTTTTCTGGTAAGGTAATCAAGATCGACAACCGTTTTATGAAAATCCTAAAGTGGAATGTCGATTTTGATTCAAAAGCGAAGTCCTTTATCATTCCTGTTTGGATAAAATTTATGGGGTTAAAATTACACATTTTCAACTTGGAACTCTCTACTCCTTAGTAACTGCTTATGGTAAGTCTCTCAAGGTTGATAGTCTCACGCTTGCTGTCAGCGGATCCTCTGTGGCTTGGGTGTTAGTTGAGAGAGATATCACCCAACGAGCTTCGGATGAGGTATGGATTGAACTCGCTCACAACAGTTATTGACAAAATGTTGAAATAGAACCACTTCTTCCTTATTGCTCTCATTGTAGTATGTTTGGTCACAGTTCTCCTATTTGTTATCAGTTGCATTCTCATCTAAAGCTGATTTGGTCACAGTTCTCCTATTTGTTATCAGTTGCATCCTCATCTAAAGCCGAATATAGCTAAAGATCAGCAACCTGTTCGAAAATCTATTCATACTGAATTAGGGGTGGACGTCTGGCCATCTTTCCCACACCGCATATACCTCTGTTGAACTGGGCTGACGCTGTTCCTCATGAAGAACATCATACCCAAGTCGTTCTACCCCTGGATGCTCCTGCTTTTGAACACTTTATTCCAGTTGTTGGTTTGGAGTATGATACTTTGGAATCCCATGCAACATCTCATCATACTACAAGTACTTATCCAAATGTGTCTATACCACTCATTGTTAATGAAGAAGGCTCACTTATATGCCAAGATACACGAGATACTACAAGTACTGATCCAAATGTGTCTATACCACTTATTGTTAATGAAGAAGGCTCACTTATATGGCAAGATTCACGAGGGTGCTCATTTGATCCCATAAAAGATCAGCTGGTACAACCAGTAGTTGCTTTCAATGTTCAACAACCTTCACATGTCCGACACACTTTAGACCAATCCACCGATCAGGTGAGTCAGTCTTCGGACGAGGAATGACAGGTCTATTCTAGGAGGAAGAAGATTGGAGGCCGACTCGAGCTCAGGAACTTATTGGACGATACATTGGTTACTACTAGCAATGACACTCATCTTACTGTTTGTTAGCCGACTTTTTTCTTAAAACTAGAGGCAGGGCAAAATTGGGTCGCTCTCTAGCTACATGATACTACGTGTTTTGACACTTTTGATTTTTGGGTTTTCATGTGTTTTTCTATATTTTCTTTTTTTGGAACCATTTCAATGTGGTGCTTACTATATATATATATGTATATATGTATAGAAAAAGCCTGAGGGCAAATATATTAATACGAAAAATTTACAGAAATGTTGTATGAGAGGATCTAAAAGAAAACTCAACTCATACAATATATCACACACAAAAACTCAGATAGAGCAAAAATACAAAAAGGTAAAAAATCAGAAAACCATAAAAGGGCATAAAAGTGCTAGGGACGTCCCACTTTAGTCCTCCTGCTTCTAGTTCTCGGAAGTGAGCCGACTAACAAATTGGTAAGGTGTGTCCCATTGCCCGTACTAACCAAAGTATCATCCATCAGATTCCTGAGCTCAAGTAGATCTTCATTCTTCTTCTTCCTCCTAGATGTGTAGACCTGTCATTTCTCATCCGATGATTGATTCATTTGATCAGTAGATTTCAAAAGTGGTTGGATAGGTGTAGGTCGTTGCACGTCTTGATCCCCATGAACCTGAGTAATATTAACATCTTTCTAGACCTGATGAGGTGGTTGTGAAGCAGTAGAAGTATTTCCACCTGTATTATCAGTGATAGGTTCTAGGGCATGCAGGGTCTGAAGAAACTCCCTCTCCCCCATAATAAGAGGTTCCAAAGACGAGAGGGTTACAACTGGGGATTGAATAGTTGTCATATTGCTTGTTTGATCAGACGATGTAATCACAACCTCTAGCGGAGCAGTTTGCTTTTCTGGTCTGAGGTGGGGGTGTAGATGGTGACATTGAGAATTTGAGTGTCCGAACATACGACAGTTAAAACAATACGACGGAAAATGTTAAATCTCTACCTTCTGTCAATATCCATGATGTTGTGTGCCCAACCAGATTTCCTCAGAAGCTGATGAAGTGATGTCTCTTTCAATAAGTACTCTGGCTTCAGAAGGAAGGGACAGATTAAGGGTCTGTTTGGGGCAGCTGCAGCTTATCCAGCTTCTGCTGATAAGCAGCTTATCCTGATAATCTGCTGATGATCAGCTGATCCGGATAAGCTGTCTGGCTGTTTGGTTGGCGCTTATGAAAAATAGCTGATTCTGAAAAATTGACCATTCTGCCCCTGTTCTGAATAAGCAGTTTAGCTGTTTGGTTAGTGTGTTTTGTAAACAGCTTATTTCGAATTTTCTTTTTAATTAAATAAATAATTTGTGCAGCTGAATTTGTTTTTTTCTCAACAAATAAATAATTTAAGATATTTTAGAAGCTGAAAAATTATTATAAAAAGATACATTAAAATTATTTCAGCAATTTGAACCTTGCAAAAAAAGGAGGAAGTCCTCTCACCATAAACTTAATTCGTATACTTTTCCCTAGCTCATCTTATAGCATG
>NW_018164675.1:1253136-1267930 GCF_001263595.1 Phalaenopsis equestris
TATATATATATATATATATATATATATATATATATATATATATATTATATTAAATAGAAAGTAAGATACATATACATTGTGTGGGAGTAACCACCACATCAAATGATTCCAAAAAGAGAAAATACAATAAAATACATGAGAGACCTAAAGAAAAAAATAAAAAAACACCAAAATATGAAGTATTAGGTAGCTAGGTTGGATGAAAGGGCCCAAAAAGACGACGCCACATCAATTTTGTCTTGCGGGAAGGAGCCAGCTAATAAATTGGTAAGATGAGTGTCATTGCTAATAGTAACTAATGTATCATCCTAAAAATTCCTGAGCTCGAGTCGGCATCCGTTCTTCTTCTTTGGAATAGACCCGTCATTTCTCATCTGAAGATTGACTCATCTGATCAGTGGAATAGTCTAAAGTGTATCGGACATGTGTAAGTTGTTGAATATTAAAAACAACTACTTGTTGTACCAACTGATCTTTTATCAGATCGAATGAGCACTCTCGTATGTCTTGGCATGTAAGTGGGTTTTCTTCAATAATAGTGAATGATATCAGCACATTTGGATATGTACCTGTAGTATGGTGTTCTTCATCTGGAACTGCGGTGTTGGAAAGAGGATCGGGTTGCACCTTCTCAGCAGGGATGGTGGACGACTGATCTTTAGCAATATTCGGCCTTAGATGAGAATGCAAACGATAACAAATAGTAGAACTATGGTCAAACATACTACAATAAGATCAATAAGGAGGGTGTGGTTCTATTTCAATCTTTTGTCAATACCCATTGTGAGTAGTGTCAATCCATACATCATCCGGAGCTGTTTAAGTGATATCTCTCTAAACAACCCCAAAAGCCACAGAAGGTCTGATGACATCAGGCGTATGACTATCAACTTTGAGAGACTTACCATAAACAGTTGTTAAAAATAGAAAATTTTTATGTTGAACAAATGTAATTTTAACCCCAGAAACTTTATCCAAATAGGAATGATAGGAGACATCTTCAGGAGTATTTAACCCCAGCACTTCTAGGAGGAAGAAGAACAATAGAAATCTACTAGAGCTCAGGAGTATTATAGATGATACTTTGGTTACTACGAGTAATGACCAACACCTTACCAATCTGCTAGCTGGATTCCTACCGAGAACTAGAGTCAGAGGCAAGACTAGATTAGGATGACCTACACTTTTTCAGCGCCCGGTTGAGTTTTGGGTTTTTTTTTTTTATTTCTATATGTACCAATCTTTTACATTTTTTGGTGTGTGTTGTACCGTGTGGGTTGGGTGTTTAGGCCCACCCATACAATCATATCTGTATTTTTCTCTTTAATAAAGTTAAATGTACAGATAGGTTGGATGAAAGGGCCCAAAATGACACCTTAAAAACCCGACATATAACACATGTAGGAAATACTTGTATACCCAAAAAACCAAAATTAAAATGTAGACAGAGAAATTGTACACTAAAAGTCTGCGAAAACACGCAAATTCAGTTAGCTTGCGAATCAAATTTAGCCCTGCCTCTGCCTCTGGTTCTAGGATGAGAGTCAGCTAACAAATTAAGTTTGTTGTCATTACCCGAAACAACAAAATGTATCATCCATCAAGTTTTGGGGTAGACCTTCATTCATCATTTGAAGATTGACTCATCTGATCAGTGGATTGGTTCAAAGATTGGCGAACAGGTGTAGGTTGTTGCACATCATGGGCCCCACGTGTCTGGCTAATAGTAATAACTTGTCCTATCTGATGAGGCGGTAGAAATGCGGTAGAAATAATGCCACATGTTACATCAAAGTTAGATTCTAGGGCTGGTGAAGTATGAAATGTCTCCCCTATCCCCACGAAAACAGGTTCCATAGTAGGAAATGAGGGGACCTACATCATGAGCTTTGTGTGGCATATTACCCGTGAGGATAGTGACATCTTCAGGAGTATCCTTTTGATGATTCATGATGTCAATAACTTGGAGCTGATCAGGAGGAGAGGGAATTGCTGCCTCTGGCTGAGCACTCAACTTCGTTGGTCTTAGCTAGGGGTGTAGATGGTGACATTGAGAAATAGAGTGGCTGAACATACGACAATTCGAGAAATATGAAGGGGAAGACTCAATCACAACCCTTTGCCAATATCCATGGTGTTGTGTGTCTAACCGAAATTCCTCCGGAGCGATTTGTTCCTTCTAAAAAGTACCCTAGTTTCAGAGGGACGTGAAAGATTAAAAGTAGGATTGTTTGTTTTGAGTTGTTTACCAAAGACTGAGGCAATAAAGTACAACGCTTCTTGAATAAAATAATAAAATTTCACGTTAGAGAGATGAATCCAGACCGGAATGATTGGTGGTTCCGTTTGTGGGTCAAAATTCATTGACCATTTCAAAATTTTCATTATTTTGTTATCAATCAAGCTTAGTCTTTTAGCAAATAAGCATGTGTAATCCTTTTCATTATTTTGTTGAATAAGGATATGTCTTCCATCTAAAAGTCTAATTTTCCACTCCCCAACAAGGTGAATAAGCTCAAATTTCTCATGAATAAGCTTCATTTTGGGATGTCATAAAAGCATTTCCCGACCAAATTCTGACGACAGTAGAAAGCAAGCTGATTACATTCTGCTTCCGTAAAAAAGATGGTTGGCTTCACATTCTCCCTACCAGGTTTCTTGATGTTTTCCGCCGACGCAAATGAAGGAGGGAAGGAACACGATTTTGGAGTACTTGAGGCGTGAACACTCGCAAGGGCAGCAACATATGTTCTGTCCGAAGTTGAAGTTGCAGTGGAAATAACAACAAAGCCCGAAGGAGGTGCGACTTTCTGCTTCGAGCATGAGGAAAGAAGAGACGAAGACTGCGCCTAGAAAACGTCCTTCAAACGGAGACGAAGGACTACGGTGAGGCAGTTGAGAAGCTGTCAAAGCCGTAGACACAGGACGCCACATTAGACTAGCCCGACGAACGAGAGACCTTGTCGGGACGACGAAGCGAGCAGCTGAAGACGACACACAGCGACAACGGTGAAACAGACGGAATCAACGAAAATGACAAATGACAAGCAGTGCATGATTGACGAAAGGATGCAGTGGAGGAGAAATCAGGGTTTGCCATAAAGGCGAAACCCTAGCAGAGCGTGGTCAACATGTAGGAAATACTTGTATACCCAAAAAACCAAAATTAAAATGTAGACAGAGAAATTGTACACTAAAAGTCTGCGAAAACACGCAAATTCAATTAGCTTGTGAATCTGCCTCTGGTTCTAGGATGGGAGTCAGCTAACAAATTGTTAAGTTTGTTGTCATTACCCGAAACAACAAAATGTATCATCCATCATGTTTTGGGGTAGACCTTCATTCATCATTTGAAGATTGACTCATCTGATCAGTGGATTGGTTCAAAAATTGTCGAACAGGTGTAGGTTGTTGCACATCATGGGCCCCACGTGTCTGGCTAATAGTAATAACTTGTCCTATCTGATGAGGCGGTAGAAATGCGGTAGAAATAATGCCACATGTTACATCAAAGTTAGATTCTAGGGCTGGTGAAGTATGAAATGTCTCCCCTATCCCCACGAAAACAGGTTCCATAGTAGGAAATGAGGGGACCTACATCATGAGCTTTGTGTGGCATATTACCCGCGAGGATAGTGACATCTTCAGGAGTATCCTTTTGATGATTCATGATGTCAATAACTTGGAGCTGATCAGGAGGAGAGGGAATTGCTGCCTCTGGCTGAGCACTCAACTTCGTTGGTCTTAACTAGGGGTGTAGATGGTGACATTGAGAAATAAAGTGACTGAACATACGACAATTCGAGAAATATGAAGGGAAAGACTCAATCACAACCTTTTGCCAATATCCATGGTGTTGTGTGTCTAACCGAAATTCCTCAGGAGCGATTTGTTCCTTCTAACAAGTACCCTAGTTTCAGAGGGACGTGAAAGATTAAAAGTAGGATTGTTTGTTTTGAGTTGTTTACCAAAGACTGAGGCAATAAAGTACAACGCTTCTTGAATAAAATAATAAAATTTCACGTTAGAGAGATGAATCCAGACCGGAATGATTGGTGGTTCCGTTTGTGGGTCAAAATTCATTGACCATTTCAAAATTTTCATTATTTTGTTATCAATCAAGCTTAGTCTTTTAGCAAATAAGCATGTGTAATCCTTTTCATTATTTTGTTGAATAAGGATATGTCTTCCATCTAAAAGTCTAATTTTCCACTCCCCAACAAGGTGAATAAGCTCAAATTTCTCATGAATAAGCTTCATTTTGGGATGTGATAAAAGCATTTCCCGACCAAATTCTGACGACAGTAGAAAGCAAGCTGATTACATTCTGCTTCCGTAAAAAAGATGGTTGGCTTCACATTCTCCCTACCAGGTTTCTTGATGTTTTCCGCCGACGCAAATGAAGGAGGGAAGGAACACGATTTTGGAGTACTTGAGGCGTGAACACTCGCAAGGGCAGCAACATATGTTCTGTCCGAAGTTGAAGTTGCAGTGGAAATAACAACAAAGCCCTGCCTCTGGCTGAGCACTCAACTTCGTTGGTCTTAGCTAGGGGTGTAGATGGTGACATTGAGAAATAGAGTGGCTGAACATACGACAATTCGAGAAATATGAAGGGAAAGACTCAATCACAACCTTTTGCCAATATCCATGGTGTTGTGTGTCTAACCGAAATTCCTCAGGAGCGATTTGTTCCTTCTAACAAGTACCCTAGTTTCAGAGGGACGTGAAAGATTAAAAGTAGGATTGTTTGTTTTGAGTTGTTTACCAAAGACTGAGGCAATAAAGTACAACGCTTCTTGAATAAAATAATAAAATTTCACGTTAGAGAGATGAATCCAGACCGGAATGATTGGTGGTTCCGTTTGTGGGTCAAAATTCATTGACCATTTCAAAATTTTCATTATTTTGTTATCAATCAAGCTTAGTCTTTTAGCAAATAAGCATGTGTAATCCTTTTCATTATTTTGTTGAATAAGGATATGTCTTCCATCTAAAAGTCTAATTTTCCACTCCCCAACAAGGTGGATAAGCTCAAATTTCTCATGAATAAGCTTCATTTTGGGATGTGATAAAAGCATTTCCCGACCAAATTCTGACGACAGTAGAAAGCAAGCTGATTACATTCTGCTTCCGTAAAAAAGATGGTTGGCTTCCCATTCTCCCTATCAGGTTTCTTGATGTTTTCCGCCGACGCAAATGAAGGAGGGAAGGAACACGATTTTGGAGTAAACACTCGCAAGAGCAGCAACATATGTTCTGTCCGAAGTCATCACCAATACAAGGAGGCGCGGCGTTATGAACAGTGAAGTTGCAGTGGAAATAACAACAAAGCTCGAAGGAGGTGCGACTTTCTGCTTCGAGCATGAGGAAAGAAGAGACGAAGACTGCGCCTAGAAAACGTCCTTCAAACGGAGACGAAGGACTACGGTGAGGCAGTTGAGAAGCTGTCAAAGCCGTAGACACAGGACGCCACATTAGACTAGCCCGACGAACGAGAGACCTTGTCGGGACGACGAAGCGAGCAGCTGAAGACGACACACAGCGACAACGGTGAAACAGACGGAATCAACGAAAATGACAAATGACAAGCAGTGCATGATTGACGAAAGGATGCAGTGGAGGAGAAATCAGGGTTTGCCATAAAGGCGAAACCCTAGCAGAGCGTGGTCAATGAAGATGAAGACATCGTATTATATATATACACACACACAAGTGAATCCTGTATGTTGACAATGTGCTTAACGAATTGAAAACACAAATTTTGTTGAACTGTGATCGGAATGGATCTGGAAGTAGTATTTAGAAAATAATCTTGTCACATAAAAAATTTTTATTTCAAAATTACAAGGGAAATTCCGGTATATTAATTTGTTTCCTGTATATTTCTGATTAATGCTTATTTTATGCCTGTTACTAATAGCATCTACATGGTTGGTTTTTTTTTTTTTTGTTGTTGTTTGAACTTCTGCTCTCTTCATGTTTCCTTCCTATTATGTATAGGTTTTGGCCGTAACTGAGGATTTACATGATGTTTATAGCTTGGCAAAAAAGGCCTCTGCTGTTCATAGTTCTCTCTTGAAGGATCTTGACAAGGTTCCATCACTTCAGCATCTCAACTCTTAATTTTTTTCTTCAGGTTTGTATTCTTTTATAGTTCACATTCTCTTAACTACCATTCTCTTTAGGCGAACATGATTCTTCTGCCACTTGGAGCTTCGTTGTCCTCTGACATGGCCGCTATGAAAGATGTGATACCCTTTGGAAAAGAAACGGGTAAAGAAAGCAGCATAGATGTTCTTTCTATTCATGGACAAGCACTGTATCAATCCTACCACTTCAGACTTCAGGAGGCTTGTCAATCTTTGGCATTCTTGGTACCTTCCATCACTTGCTCCGTGAAAGAACTGTATTCCATGCTGAGCCAGCTTGCACAGGATGCCGCCACACATGCAGGCAACCTCCATAAGGTGTTATTCTTACTGCATTTTCCATTTGTTTTGTCCTGAATGTTACTTTTTGGGTCGTTTACATAAATAGCACACAATTCTTATGTATTTTCATATCTCATACCTAAAGTCTTATATTTACTCACATAACACTCAAACCTATAATATCACATAAAAAATAGCACTATTATCCCTTTCTAAAAGTCAAATACACATTTTCATGTATAACTTTAAAAATACCTAAATGCTGTGTATGTAAATATTTAAATTTAGCTGTGAGATATGTAAATACATAAGATTTGTGTGCTATATATGTAAAATTTCCTTATATTTTTATAACGAAGTTTGCATGTCTTGGGTTTATGACACCAGATGGAAAGTCTCATGATTCTCCTAAAACTAACATATCACAAATAGTTTAGTTATAACTTGATGCAAGGGTTTATAACGGTTATGAAAGTACGATTTTAGAGAAGTGAGTGTTGAAGATTAGAACGAGAGTTTATATACACTAGGCCCCAAGTGTGGAACCATAACAATCACAAAGAGGAATTAACTCAGAATAGGAAAATAAGTATAAAAAAATAAAAAACAAATGACAATGCCAAATCATTTCTTATGTGGTTCGGCATCAAATGCTGATGTCCCTGTCCCAAGCACCTCTCTTTCAGGAAATCCATAAATTCCTCCTTTGCACAATGCTGGCATAGGAGTCTTATACACCAATCCAGCCTCCTTCACTTGATGGTAGAGCCACTCCCTCTCCTCCTTCTGTTTTAAGATATTCCACTCTTTGTCTCTTGATAAAGGCACCACTTCAATTAGTCCCTAGAATTTGATGATTATAAGGCTATGGAAATACACATAAAAATAGTTAGTCTTTACAAGTAGTGCAGTAAAAGAAGAATGCTGCGATTGAGGAGAGGAAGAGATAGATCTATGTACGAGGAGAGCTATGAATGAACACAAACTTTCTTGAAGATGTAAAACTTAATCTCACTTACTTTCATTTTGAGCTGTTCCCATATTTAGAACAAATTGGGTGGAAAAGAGGAGTAAATTCCTCTTACATACAACAACAACAACAACAAACAAGCCCGCTAAGTGGGGTTGCCTACATGAATCCTTTTTCTTCATTTTATTCTATTGAGTCATATTTTCATTAATTCTAATAGATTAAGATCATTTTTAGTACAATATGCCCAAGTTTTTCTAGGTCTACCTCTGCCTTTCTTAAGTTAAGTCAAATCTAGAACATCTACTCTCCTAACTAGATCACAGATGGTCGATGTTTAATGTGACCAAACCATCTAAGACGACTCTCTCTAATCTTGTCTATCACTGGAGCTACACCAACCTATTTATTTCACATTTTGTCTCACATTTTGTCTCTAGTGTCAAGCCACTCATCCACCTAAGCATTCTCATCTCAACAACACTTAACTTTGTTTTATGTTTCTCTTTTAAAGGACAACTTTTGCGCCATAGAGCATTGCAAGTCTCATTACCATCTTATAAAATTTTTCTTTCAGCCTAAGTGGTACTTTTCTATCACACAATAGGCCCAATGCATTCATCCACTTCAACCTACCAACTTGAATTCTACTAAAAGTTGATCATGAATAAAAAAATTCCTCTTACATGAATAAAAAAAATTCCCCATGAAAGTCTCTTCAAGTTTTAACACTTAATCTCCCCACAAAACTCTCTTCAAGTTGTAACTCTTGATCTCATTTGCCTAAATCTACCCATAAAATTGATTCTCTAGCTAAACCATTGAGGATCCGGATCTATCCAATTCTATTATTATTCATTAATTGAAATAAGCCATATGCTTCTCTAAATGTTGTCCAATAGGATAATCCAAATATATATTCATCCTCAATGAGTTACTCCATTAATTCACACATTAAGAGATCTTAATCCCTGATGTTTCTTCTCAAAATAATTAATACTTAAGTCAATATTTATCCCCACTCAAATAAAGCTTCAATCTCTCTAGTGTAGTTTATCTACAAGCTAATAAATCCAACTAGAGGGTGGACATGTCTTTACGAATCCTAAATGTCGCATGCCCAGCAAAGTTTCACCAAAGTTTTACATCTATAATTAAAATGCTAGCAAGTAGCAGCTTGGGCTAGCAATGTTTTCTCGTGGATTTTAACCAACCCATGCAATGTATCCTCGATAAATCAACTTGCTAGTTTGCCAACGAAGATATATACTCTCGTGGATTTTAACCAACCCAAGCAATGTATCCTCGATAAATCAACTTGCTAGTTTGCCAACTAAGATATATACTCATTTTGTTAGAAAGTCTAAGGGAGCTATCCATCATGCACTATTCAGTTGCCTGTTAGGCTAACTCATCAAAAATTTTAGTTAGAGCTTTATTCCCCAATTCATATGAGACTCATATTGAAATTCAATCTAAATACCAATAGTGAGTTGCCCAGTTGACTGGCAGCCGCCCATCTACAATGTTGTATCCTCAACGTCTCCCTTATCCATACAAAGCAAAATAAACCCACTTGATATCCCTTCTTGGTGATTGAAAATGCATGTAAATAATAATCTATGGGAATATTAACTCAATCAAAAACTAAATTTATGCTCCCATATCTTGCAAATTCGCTAAATTCCCCTAAATTTATACCTCACCAATCTCCTTAATATTTAGTTTGAGGTCTAACCCATTCAATCTTCAAGCCGACAAAAAAAATAATTATGTCGAGCGAGGAATGATTTGTAAGCCAATTTAGTTGAGGAGATGAGAGGACCATACACTAACAAATCTATGATTCGGTGGTTATAAAGTTTGGATTCAACAAGCTAAATAATTTAGAACATCATGTAGACCAGATAAATAAAACCAAATGGATAATTAGAAGAACCCAAATAAGTGCCCAATCAAGCCCGAACATATTAGCCATTAAAGAAAGAATAAATAAATAAATATCAAAATTTAATGTTTAAATGTCAAATTCTTAAATTTTGAGTTTTCATTTCAGAGATCATGAATGGATTGGTCGCTTAATAAATATTGGAAGATAAAATGAGTTAATTAAGGTGGTTGACACATTCTTCTATTAATGGTTACCATTGTTCTTTTTCTCGAAAAAAAAAATCTTTTTTATTATGGTGTTCTTAAGAGTCATTACATACTTTATAAATAGTGCTGATCTATGGAAAATTTTAGCTTTGAAATCATACTTTACTTGGTGCTTGCCAGCTTGGTGGTCTAGCTTGATTTTTAGATAGAATTGATTAGTATTTGCTAACCTTCTCAGCTATCATCGCATCTTGCTATATTTTCAAACCAATATTTTATCTATACCTTCAAACTCACTCCAAAATCTACTTTACAACAATCTGCCAACTTCAGTGGAAAACTATCTAATCTCATTTTTCCACACTATCAGAAGGCTTTTAACTCAACTGAACTCCATCATTTACTCCAAATCATAAATTTATATTTTAAAATAATCCTTCACCATCATTTTTCCTTATTTTGATCACTTAAACTTATCCTTAAAAATTAAATTTCAAATCAACTCAAATTAGGTTAATCTAGACTAGGCTTGGTCTTCTCTTAGTATTCTTTCCACCATACAATCTAATGGTCGCACATTTTTATTATCTACTCGAAATCATGAGTTAAAATTTTAAGTAAATACTTATTATAAATTCCACCTATTTACGCCACTTAAGATTCATTCTCTATTATCATCAGATAACTTAGCCTGACTTGTCCAACTTGGACTGCTCTTAGCATTTCTTATGCCAAAACCTTCTCAAAATGTCACCAAAAAATTCAAATCACATTCCAAAAACATGAAACTAATGACTCATAGCTAAAATGCCTCGTTTCAATGGAGAAAATGAGGCAGTCAAGGAGAGGGAGACAAAGTGTGTGGTGGTGAATCCGTTCTATAGAGCAATGCGTACGAAGGGAGGTGAGACGAGATCAAGACACTTCGTAGCAGATGCCGACTCTAAGTGAGAACGACTTACTTATGGGGTTAAACTACACATTCGAAGACAACGACGACGTGAAGTTGATTGTTAAGGAAGGTTCATCAGGAGGCTAAGGGAGAAGAAGGTGAGTCTGTTTAAGCCCTAGTTTGAGGGACAAAAGTGTTCTCACGTGAAGTTGTCGATTGGAGCCAATTGGGAGTTCACCTGCGGGAGAGGAACCGACAAGAAGGTCTCACACAGGTGTCTTGTGGGTTTCGAGTAGAAGAGGGAGCCAATTGGGAGTTCACCTGCGGGAGAGGAACCAACAAGAAGGTCTCACGCAGGTGTCTTGTGGGTTTCGAGTAGAAGAGGTGTAGTTAAGGACTTGTCAGAGGTAGGACTTTTATAATTAAAGTTAAAGAATGTTTATTTTATAAGATTTGGGTTAACAATGTTATTATTAGAATTTGACGAGCATTGTGATAGTGCAGCGGTTGTGTCAATTCGAACCGAAGAAGAAAAAGGAGAAGCATCGAGTAGAGGAGAGGAGAGGAGGAGCCATCATGCGTGGATTTGATTAATAACAAGCTGAAGCCTGTGAAGGGTGAAGACGGGCCCGTTGTCGAAGCCGAAGCAGGGAGCGACTCTGCGTGCGTGAGTTAATCGAGTAATTATAAGGTAAGGGCTTTAAAAATATTAATTTATGAATTTAATATATTATTAATTATTAATTATTAATAGTAAGGTTTAATTAAACCAGGATTCAAAGCTATAAAAGTTTCAAAGTTGGATTAAAAGAAGGTCGGCGGCAACCAAAAAAGATTAGGGTTTTAATTCTGAAAGTTTTTTTGTTTAAATTAATAATATTCAAATTTTAGTATTAATTACAATGATTAAACTTAAAGTTTAATTATTGAAGTTTTAATTAAAATAATGTAATAAATTAATAATTAATAATTAACTAAAACATAATTAAGTAATGTGATAACAAAATTATTGACATAAATATTTTATATATAATAGTTCAATTGAAGGAGTTAAAACTTAAGAAATAAGTTGTAGAGAATATCGATGTGAGTACTCATATTCTTATGCTATAGTAATATATTGCTTCTTCCCAACTAAATACATTTACTGTTAATGTTATATTTATAACACTACATACCCATTAATTATGATTCTATTGAATTTTTGTTTATATTGTAGAAATGACATGTGTACTCAATATTGTTTAAATTATCATAGATGTTAAATCTTGTACAATTATATTGGTTGTTATACAGTTGAGGTTGAAATGACCGTTACTAGATAGTATTTGTTATATTTTGTTTCAATGTGCATGCTTGGCTCTGATTGAGCTCACTTTTTTATGGTACTAGCAGGAGAACGCTAAAGCACTCGTGCACTTAAATGGAAAATGATATTGATATTGAAAAATATTAATTGATATAATTTTTAGATGGTGCACCTTATGACGGTTGTATAAATATAAAATGATATGTACATATTATTGATATAATAAAATACATTGAATGTTATGAAATATTGTGATCATAAAATTATCAAATATTTTTGTTATGAATAAAAACTTAACTGGTATGTATATTATTATTTTTTTATTGTGTTACTATAGTCTAAGAGTGTGAGTATTCACTGGTTATAATTAGTTCACTGTTATTTTAAATTAACGTCTCAGTTTTAATTAAGAATTTTAAAATATGAGCGATAGAAGAAAAAATATTTATAAAATGGGCCGACAACTAGTGGTAAAATAAATTTAATTGCACTTCTTTAATTACTTTATTTAATGGCTATTTCATTGATTAAAATTTACTTAATTTTAAATGAATATAAATTTTTTTGATTTCCACCGTCTGATTGTCTGTACCTGCCTTAGTCAATTCCAAGTCTCGGGCCGGGTTGTGACCATAGCTATGTTAAGCCATTAATCCAACCAGAAGATTTTTTTTGTTTATTATATTTGGTATCAGATTAAATCCTAGGAGCAATTTTTTTTCAATGGTTTTTTTAGTGAGAGGAACTTTTATTCTAGTGGACTTGTCTTTGAACTTTAAGTTATTCTCTAATTTTTTAGGTGAATTAATTTCATTTCATGTTTTTTTAAATTCATATTTTTGAAGCATTATATTGCTTGTAAATTTATGGTGAGACCATAAAATTTCAACCTTGGAGCTCCATCATATAATTTATCTCTTTTTTCTTTATGTGAACTTTTGTAAGGGTGCTTCATTCTTCAAAATAGTCCCACCGTTGGTGCAAAATAAAATTTCAGTTACTTATTTATTTATTTATTTTTATTAGTGCTTATGGCTAACTTTAGAAGTCTATCTTAATTAATTTTTAATAACTTGCTTCCTTAAGAACTAGAAACTTGATAGTTTCAGGCATTTTTATTTGCATTTAAAATTGCATGTATAAGGATATAAGTTTATTAAATTTGGTGGTATTGAGATAATAATTTTGTTAGAAAAGACGTACATTATCGAATGAGTGCATGAGACATAAAAAATCTTGTACCATTCATCACCTAGAAATTCTCTTAGTCTAAAGTTTCATTTTGATTATGCATCTATGTTATCTTTGTTCTCTCTCTTGTTTTAATGCCATTTCCCTCTTATCTTTTTTCATATATTATTTAAAAGAAATCATATCCATGGCATCGAAATTAGTCTCTTAAGTAAATCATAAGGTCCATAAAATGATTTAAGGACTCAAAAAATCTTCTAAGATAATAAGAATCAAACACATTAACTTAAAAAACAAATCCAAGCTCCCATGGCTCATCAATATAATTTTAAAATCCCAGCTCCACCTCTAATATCCACTCAAACTATATCCACTGTAATACTTGAAGAAGATTCATGCCCAAATCTCTGTGAAAGTCAAACCTTTAGAAGACCGCTAACCCTTAGAAATTAGAGAAGAGAAGAAAATCATTTAAGTAATTGGACAAACACTAAGTAAAGAATAGAGACAAGGAATAATTACATTTAATCGGTTTAGGATCATAAAAATGTTGAGAACAGAGTATTAACCTAGATACTATGATAAAAAAACTGCATGATCAATTATTACTTCAAGGTAGGATACCCTTCCTGTAATTGAATATTTGAATATTTTTGAAGACTTAGTTGCTAGAATCAATTATGCTGATGCTAGAGTCAATTATGCTAATAACGATTTACAATTGACTAACATATTAAATTTATGCTTTATATTTGGAATGAATTTGTGTTGTATCTCTCAAAACTTAGAATAAGTCTTTCATTATGCTTTTTCGGTTGAATGGAAAAAAATTTGCTTCCATTACTGGAATTAAAAATTAAACCCCCTTTCACTTCATCTCATAGATCTACTCTTAGACCCACTCCTCTCACTAACTTAACTTATTTGCCTGAAGCTTTTACTTTTTAAGGTTCAAATGTCAAGGTTATATGTAAAATCAATAGATAGGTCAAATTCTATTTATTGAAGAAAATAAGGGCCTAATAAGTGAACTTAAATAGTTTATGATGACACTATCTGGTGAAGAAGAATTGTAATTCATTGATGACCCTCAAAACAATGTAATGAGATGCCTTATTTTAATTAAAATTGAGACAAAAATGGACGGGAAAACATATTTAGCATAAATTTTGTATGTAACAAAAATATGTGTATGTTGGTTATAGATGAGGGGAGCACAGTGATTATTATCTCAGTTCAAATTATTTTTAGAGCCAACCCAAAAGCTGATTCCCACCTCAAATTTCTTTATGCTGGCGAGGCTAATCATGCATCTCTTCTATCACTAGTAGGTGCCCAATTCCCTTAAAATTGAGTAGTTATGATGATCAAATCTAATGTGATGTTCTAATGAACATTTCTCACTTTCTAGGAGAATGTATGATGTAAGTGTTGATAAAAAGTAGGGTTGTTGGGGGAGGAGTTTCCCGTAGGAAGCTGTCGGTCACCAGAATCGAAATTTCGTCGTCCGCTTCGGAAGGACGCTTTAATTTACATATAGATTTAAGTTTAAAATCAAATATGAAAAACAAACTGACCCCATATTTTTCATAGTTTTAAATGAAAGTGCGCTTTAACTCAAACCCTGTATCTATCCTGAAGGATAAACACAAGACTTGAGGATGAGGCTCAATCAAATAAACTAAGAAATGTATGACGTCTGTTTGGTTTGCGAAACCATTTTATTTGCTCCCCTATTTAATATGAAAAATTAAATAGAGTTTATTTTAAGCTGGGTTCGGAAAAACTTTTTATAAGAGCAAGTCCCTATAGTTAATTAAATCTTAAATGATCGAAATCATTTAAGAATACTCTCGATAAAAATCTGGAAAAATTATCTTCAAGGAAAAATTATCTTCAAA
>NW_018164675.1:1267975-1270708 GCF_001263595.1 Phalaenopsis equestris
ATCGGACAAAGAGGTGTGAAAGGGGAATGACTTAAAGGAGAATGACTCAAATTTGGAACATTTATTACAGAATCCAAAGAAAGAAGAACTAAGGGATGCCAAAGATCCAGATGAGATCCTCAGTGACTTCCCAGTCTACCCTATGGTTTGACTTCAGTTTTTGAGAAGAAATATTCAAGTGTTTTATCTTACCAATTTTATTTATTTAGGGCTTACATTCGTGTGAAACGTTCACACAAATAGTCTGGAAGATATGAGGATTTAGGTCGTAACGAACGACAACCTCAGAATCCTAAAACGAGTTAGGGCCTATATCGTATAGCAGAGCTATACAAATGCCTAACGAAAAGGTTGAGGATTTATGTTGCGCTAGGCGAACAACCTCGAAATCCTATGGATTGTTATTTTAATTTCTAGGAAATGAATGGTTTAACTGGGGAAGACATGTTCTGTTGTTGAAGATGGTCGTGCTGCCCACCGCGCTAGTTTCAAGTTCCTTGTCGTGACGAGTTTAAGTTTTCTAGGGTGTCAGGTTATAATATCAAATCCAGCGGGCCTATGGTTGTAGTTCTTCAGATATTTTATGAAAAACATGTTGAAGTTGTACAGTGTATAACATAATAGTAGAATATGTAGCACAGGGCAAGCAGTAGGGTATGCAGTAAAAAAAAAATACAACATGCAATATAAAGAAAAGTAAAAGGTACAGCAGGGAAATGATTATAAGAGAATAACATGCTGTAAACGCAAAACAAATTTGTATATCTGGGATATCCATTGTTCCTTAGGTGTAATTGATGCAGCAGGTACAAGCAACAAAATTTGAGGAAGCTGACTGAAATGTTTTATATAAACGAAAACAAAGAAACATCGTCCAGAAATCTCGAGAAAGATCGTCAAAAGACTCACGACAAGAGAAATGCGAGGAAATTGACGAATCGACTAATCGATTAAAATCGTAGAAAACACCGGAAAATCCCGAAAAGAGACACGAGTGCTTTGTCCAAAAAAATTTGATAATACATATGAAAAGCCCGAAATGAGGGGACCGCAAGCACTCGTGTCGGGGCTAGGTTCAACTATATATTAGTACTCGAGGGTCGTCAAAGGCTACTCGGTCACCCAGATGGGTCACCCGGATGTATGAAGTCCGCCACTCAACTAGAAGGGTGTTCTATCGAACCCAACTCAGGAGGGTACTTCTTAGCCTAAACCGGTGATCAACAGCTGGACAACCGATGTTTCAAACATGCAAAAAGTGGGCTGTATCAATTTTGTTTGTAGCGAAAAGTGTATTTTTGTATTAGAAAAAGGTATATCTTTTCTTATCAAATTTGTTTTTATCAATTTTGAAAAGTAGTTGTCCACAAGTCGATCGCGCTGTCGGGCATAAGGCTACCAACAACCTAAGAAGGTTTGGGTCAGCTCTCGCTAGTCTTATGTCGGTCAATGATACTGTCATCCTACAGCTCACCGGGCTCCTGAATCGGATCTTGATGGGTTTCTGAATCGGATCTTGATGGGTTTCTGAATCAGATCCCGATGTCGTAGGATGACATATCATTCTGCTCTATCTCCGGTGTGCCTTTGTCATCACTGCCCTAAGCCTCAAAACAAAACCAACTAACTTGCGACCTTGCTTGATGGTTTCACGTATAGCAAAAGGTTATACGTGGAAACTTATGTATCGAACATAAGCATAAAAAACTGAATCAAGAAGCAAGGAAAAAATGAACAAAAATGGGGTGAGAGAGAGGAGAGATTGATCCACCTAAAATATCGAAAAGAACGAAGGATGAATCAACTCTCAAAACTAGTGACGAAAAGACCTGAAAATGAAAGCATGAAGATCCTTGAATTAATCTGAAAAGATATCATTTTCTCACATTTTTATAAGTGGCTTAACCTGAGTCAAAATGGCCTCACACACCAGTGACTTCCTAACATCGGTGCCCAGCTCCCAAAGACGTCTGAAATTTATTCCAACCAAATGCTTTTAAAAAATGAAACTTAGAAATCTCTCAATCTTCACAAAAGGAAAATAACTCGAAGAATACCATCACTAGTACTCCCAAACCCATGCAAAAATCAGGATCTTCCAACTTCCAAATTAATTAATGACCTCATATATCAAATAAATATGAAATATTCCCATAGAACCAAATAAATGCTCACGGCCGGGGTTAATAAGGGAGAGTATAGCCACCAAGACTTTTGGTCAAGACAAAACAAGGCCAAAGAAACTCGCGGCCAAGGCAACCCAAGGCTCACAAGATGAGGAGGCTCACGGCTGTTGACCTCATTTTTAGTGAGGTCTTAGTCTCCTACTCTTAGAACCTAGGATCTAGCTTTAGGAGTTCCTGGTTGACCATCCTAGCGAACTAGTAATGGAGCCCACCTCCCGTAGAACTTCAAGCCACTTCTTGACTCATTTCTGTGAAGAACTCGCATGAGTGGTTCCAAGCACTCAACTTTTAGTTGCAAGGGCTAAGGACCAACATGCAGAGGGTCTGAAAATGAGTCCCTATAGGATCAAATGACCTTAGGTGAACAATTTGTGACTCGAATACTCGCGAACGCCGCACTTCAACGCACTTGTTGCATCACACACAATTTTGGCTTAAATTGACTCGCCCGCCGGCAAACTCGTCCGGACGACCCCGGATGACGAAACGGACCGCGCCAACGCGTCCGGAACGTCGATTTTAGCTAGAAAAGACACCCATATTGCTG
>NW_018164675.1:1271641-1272591 GCF_001263595.1 Phalaenopsis equestris
TCGCGGCCAAGGCACCCAAAGGCACAGAAGAAGAGGGGGCTCACGGCCAAGACAACCCGAATCAATTATATGAAGATATTTGATATATATAAGAGAGTGAATGGACAAACCTTCACAAAGCCTCCAAACCGACTCCAATTTCACCAAGTAGGACATAAGGAAACTGTTCAACCCATTCTTCAATCACCTCACTTTATAGATAGGGCAAAGACATACATTTAAACTTGACTCATCCATCAACACCCAAGCCACTTCGTGTAGGAAGAGCCAAACAATTCCAAAGGATTGCCAGCAAGCTCACGGGTAGGGGTAGGAACTAATCCCAGCAAAACCACACTCAAACCACTTCTCGGGTAAGGGCAATCAAACCCAGGCCACAACAAAAGGGTAGAAAACTACTCTATGCCCTCAAGACATCAAAATATAGGACTACCATATGTTTCAAACAAGAATAGCTATGAAACTCCTCCAAATCAAAATAAATTCCTCCACAATATGTATATTTAAGCCAAAAACACCCACAAGATGTAAAAATCGAGCCCAACAAGGGCCAAAGCCAAACCAAATGATCTATCAACAAGCTCACGGGTAGGATTAAGAACAAACCAAATCAAGCTCCCAAGCTACCTCTCGGGTAGAAGCAAAACCAGACAAAAAATCGAGCCCCAAATAGGGGTTAAAGCGAATAAAATTGAACCCTCCCACAGCTCTTGAGCAGGGGCAGGAACAAACACCGCAACAGGCTCTCGGGTAGGAGCTGAAACAAGCAAACCGAGCCCCCGAACAAAGCCAAAAGCAAACCCTAAATCGCTACCAAATCAAGCCAAAATAAATCCCTCAAGGTTAACAAGTAAAGCTCACATACCCAAGACAAGATCTCAATCCAGAACCCAACCTCCGACCCTTCCAAGTTGAAAACCGAGCCCCTAAAGAGATCAAATAAAAGCATC
>NW_018164675.1:1272830-1284086 GCF_001263595.1 Phalaenopsis equestris
ACTCAAGGCTAAAACAGGGCCCAAGCATGGATAGAAACTCAAGCTTTAACAGAAATTAAAGTTCCAGCCATTTCAAGATAAAACCGAGCCATTCAAAGCCAAGGAACAGCTCACAAGCTTTTGAAGTATCAAGATATAGAGCCAATAGATGCCTTAAACAAGAACAATAACATAGAGAGTATATTTAGGCCCCCAACTTGAGTATTCCAAACATGAAACAACTTCCAACAGGTATTTTCACGAAGAGCTAAACCAAACCCTCAAAACAAGTTACAGAGCTTTCCAAATTAAATAAATTTTCTCATAGCATGCATTTCGATTAAGGGAAAGCCACGGGAGCTAAATCGAGCCCCATACATGTATGAAAAACGAAACAAGTTTTTTTTTAAATATTTCATGCTAAGCAATAGTGAATAAAAAGAAGTCTCGTAGTGCATCCCAGCATGTATTCTAGAGGAGCGTATGTTATTTCAGAGCCCATATTTATCACATTTTCAATTGCTTTATGTAAAGAAAAAAGAAAAGAGAGAAGCTAATAACATGCCACATTCTCATTATCCTAAGCAAATAACCATGTCCAGCCCCTAGAACATGTCTGTCACTCTATTTTCACATGCTCAAGTAATAAATATCTCAAGTATAGGCACAATGATAAACTAGCATGCTTAAACTAGCATGTTGTACCATCCAACAGAGCCATTTTCAGTGGCTCGGCTGAGAGAAAACCGAAAGGAAGCAAGGCCTAAAGAGGGGGGGGAGGAAGGTACATCCTTAAAGCAGAAAGAAAGTAACACGAGAACTTTAAAGGCACTCCCCAACTTCAATTCCTCTTCCAACAGCAAGAGGAAACCAATTCAAGCACCAGAAAATCAAAGAAGTGAGTGAGAAAGAAAAATGACAGGGTTTCCTTCCTTGGAAAAATTTTTGGCTCCTCTAAACGGTCCAAAACAGACAACAAGTAAACCAGAGAGAAGGAGAGGGAATGATTAGGGGATCACATACGGATCGAAGGATCGAGAGGAGCAGATGCCCCCATACGGGCGTGCGAGAGGCAGAGGATTAGATCCTCGCAGAGGATACGATCCACGACAAAGAAGATCGAACTCAGAACGCAGATGATAGGATACGAGGAATGGGTGTCAGTGAGATTTGTCTCGCGTGCGAGAGGCGAACGCGGGAACGAATCCCTCCAACGACACGAAGAAGGAGCAAGCGGGGCAACCGAACGAGCCAACCTAGGGCTGAGGCAGGCAATGAGGCGGGGAGGGAGATGGATTTAGGCTAAGAATTTTAATATAAGTTATTAATTATAATAATAATAATAATAAAATATTATTTATTATTATAATTAACATTTAAATATGTATTTTCCCAAAGGCACGTCGTCGCAATGAAACGAACGTTCCCCCTAGGCAAAGTCGATGTTCCGACGCATCGGCGCAGTCCGTTTCGTCATCCGGAGTCTTCCGGGCAACCTTGTCGTCGATCGGGTTAAAAACGCGTCGCGGTCCGAATCCTATCAAAATTTCAGCTCGAATTCGATTAAACAGAACGGCGAAGAGCGCGGCGGCGCCAAATCAACGAGTATAGTCAGTCCTAAGGCCGGCAGTTCTATAGGAATGCTCCCTGAGTTCCTTCAGAGTAGTCTTACCTGCCAAGTTCGGAGTAGCCTTACCTGCTAGGCAATAGCGGTCAAAACTACCACATGGAACGTCAAGTCGAGCAAAGAAAAGTCCAGAATTGCTAACAGGGATGAGTCGAGCGAAGAAAAGTCCAGAATTGCTAACGGGGATGGCTTTTACTAGTTTCTAGGAGTAGTCGACAGAAAGGTCCTACGGCTAGATCCTAGGCTACTAAGGAGGGGAAAACTACACCTCGATCGAAAGCGAGGTCAACAGTGTTATTCATTATGGTAGAGAAATTATTTTTATTTACAAACATGATAATATGGCAATCAATTTTTTATTAATAAAATATATTGAGAAAACACCTTCATAGGCATATAGCATCCCACAATACAACCTCTAGTCTACAAAACAAGCTTATTATGAAGAAAAGTGTCAAATTTCAACTAATTCCTTTTGGAACCCTACTATTAAAGACATTCCTATCATTGTTTAATCCTAATTTTAGATTTTTTTATCTTCTTTGATTCCGATTATAGCGACAATAGAATTTGGAGCCTTATAATTTTTTTGGATCCAATTCTTCTTCTCTTGTTGCATGTAAAAGAAGTCACACCAGACTGTAATGAGACTCCTGTATGTACTATGGTTTCTCCCCCTTTTCTCTAATTTTAACTATATTACATGGATGAATTTGCTTTTCTTAAAGTCATTCAACGTGCCATTGTCGTCATAATTAATTTTTAACGTCTAGATCTTCCTTACTATAGGACAAACCTGGTCGAACATGCTAAGAATAGAACGCAAGTTGAGGAATCATTTAAAAAGGACTTTGTTTGGTGGAGTTTTAGTTTTTGTGTGGTTCTAGCTCTGTTAACCCTTAAGAAAGCTGGAACGTAATGAATAGGTGCGCATAGTCAGGTGATAAATAAAATCACTATTAAGTATGATTTTTTTAATTCTCCGATTAAGCCATATTGGATTTAATTTTAACAATAAATTTATTTTCTAAATTTGATATAAAAATGGTTATTAGCAGATACGAATTAGATGAGGAGATAAGTGAAAAATAACCTTTAAACCCTCAAATGAATTTTATGAAGGGCATGTTATATGATTTAGATTTTCAGATGCTCCTAGCACATCTTTGAGGTCGATGAATATTGTCCTTCAACTTGTGGAAATTTTTGACGTTGTATTTAAATATAAATCAAATTTAGTTCTAGGGCAAACAGCCCTTGCGACAGCTTCAACAAGTTTTCAGAGCGCTTTGGCAAGAAACATAAATATAAATTTGGAAAGTATTTCTTTTTGCAAACTATGGTGGTTATTTATGATTTATTGTGTTCCCACTTAGATTCAAACTGAACCTACCAAAGGTAGAGCAATCATAAACTTGCTATCATCGAAGAGTTTTATATATGTCACAAACTTTCATATCTAGTCAACCTTTATAGTAGGTTCATCAAGGATTTTAGTATTGTTTTTGCCTCGACAGTTGATCTATTAAAGCTTGATAATTTTTGTTCTGACTCACGTAGAACAAAAGTATTAGAACAACTAAATGTTCTAATTTTTCTGCCATAATTCTTAGCTTCTCAACTTCTTAAATTCTTTGAGTAACCTGTGATGTTTCAGGCATTAGGATTGGGAGAATTTTGTGTTATAGGAAAGTATCCTCTTATATTCTTTAATGAAAAATTGAATGAAGTCAAACAATGATGTTCCACTTATGATATGGAGTTCTACATTCTAATTCAATTCTTGAGCATTGAATCAATGTCCCACTTATGACGTGGAGTGTTACATTATAATTCAGTGCATGAGACATTGACCATACTATCTTTTGCATAAGAGTTTATTCTCAACTCAAATTTATCAATATTTAATGAAAATTGAGTCAAAGACATGTGGAATGCCTTTTTTTTCTCTCTTTATAAGTGATTTTTTAATAGCATGACAGTTTTTCTAATATGAGATATTTAGTGACACTTTATTTGATATTATTGATGTATTTGGCGCTATGGTTTAGCAAAGTCCAATCAACTAGATACTATTAAGCAATGTTTTGAAATCACAAGTTGCAATGTGATGCCCTAGCTTTTGTTTTTCTACAATGCACAAAAAGCGAAGCGGAACCCTCATTAGATAAATTATTAAAACTTGTATATGGTATTTATATATGTTATGTGCATATAATATCCCTTTAATTAGCCAAATCAAAAACACATCAGTGATTATAGCTTGGTCTACGACTAGATTGAACCACACCAAGTATGAAATCACAAGTTGCAATGCGATGCCCTAGCTTTTGTTTTCTACAATGAACAAAATGCGAAGCAGAATGACCCTCATCAGATGAATTATTAAAACTTGTATATGGTGCTTATATATGTTATGTGCATATAATATCCCTTTAATTAACCAAATCAAAAATACATCTGTGATTATGGCTTCGTCTACGACTGGATTGAACGACACCAAGTAATGATATTTTATTATATTCTGTTATTTAAATTTATTTATGATTTTATTTCCTACATCTCTCTTCTTCGCTGATCCAATATTCTTCCTGTGATTCATCCATCTTATGTCTACCTACAGCAATCTGTTGGTAGTCCCCACAATTGCTCTCACAAATTGCTCTCACGTGAAGCCAATGTTGGATCCAGCTCACTTGGTCTAACACAATCCCTCTGCACATATAGCTCTGAGCCTATTGCAATCACAATTTATGCGTACATCATTTGCTCATATACACCTCAGCCCGTCGTTGCATTGCGCCTATGCGTTGGATCCAGCTCACTTGGTCTAACACAATCCCTCCGCGCATATAGCTCTGAGCCTATTGCAATCACAATTTACGCGTACATCATTTGCTCATATACACCTCAGCCCGTTGTTGCATTGCGCCTATGTCCCACCGGCGCTTACATTTGTAGCCCAATTACGTGTGGAATGCTCCACTTTATCGTGTAGAGCACTACTAAGCTCAAGTTTTGCACGACTAGCAACTACATTGGCCTAGAAATCATTGTGGCTCCTCTTCGTTTCAAATGCACACTTCAAAGAGCACTTTTAACAGTCTTGATTTGAAGCTATTTTCTGTCTCATCTGTATGCAGTCTTTACTATATGATACCATATGAAGCAATATTCATATTTAATCTGGATGGCCTTGTGATAGTATCAATGAATAAAACTAATAATTCTAGACTTAATTGTGCATACAACTATCCATGCATTGCAATGTCACCCTATTTTTAGTATGGGGCATTTACACACATAGCACACATATATTATGTATTTACATCTCACACCTAAACTCTTACATTTACATTTATAGCACTCAAATCTTTTATCCTACATAAAAAATAGCACTATTATCACTTTTTAAAAATGAAATACACATTTTCATGCATAGGCTTAAAGTACAGAAGTACTATGCATGTAAATATGGAAGTTTAGGTATGAGATATGTAAATACATAAGAATTTTGTGCTGTGTATTTAAATTTCTCTATTCGTTTTTGTTGGTTACAAATCAGTGTCTGCTTAACCCACTTTTGTAGCACTGAATTGAGTAAAAGACTAACTACTAAATATCCTGTCTTAACAGGCATTGGAAGGCCTTGGGGAAAGCCAAGTTGTGAGATCTCAGGAACTTGTTATGTCAAGGCCTGATTTTTCAAATGGCATTTATGCAAGTGAAAAACTTTTCTTTGGGACTGATGATGAAATTCTCCTTGACGATAACACTACCCATGAGTTTCCATCAGATGATCAAGGATGGATTTATCCTCCAGATTGCTCTTATACAAGTAGCAAAGATTTCAGCATTTCTTCAAATGATGGTAAAGAGAACTCCTGTGATCTGGAAGAATTATGCTCTGCTACTACTTCGGGTGAGAGCAACAATAGCAGGAAAGAGAGCGTCTCTGATGTAAAATCAGAGTCAGGAAGCATTAATATTGAGGTTAATTCTAGTTATTCTACTACGCCGGTGCCCAATAATGAAAGTATAAAATCTGTAGTGGGCAGTGCTTGTCTTGCTTCAAACATGGGCGAGGGAATGGCTGATGATATAAAGCCTCAAGGTATCAGTGACGATCAATACCTTTTATCTCCTTTCAAGGGAGATGAAGAAAATCATGAGGATTTTATATGCTCTAATTCTTTAGGTCGGGGCAAAAGAGGTAAGATATTAAAACCTTTAATTACTCGTTGCTGAACTTTTTCTATCTTATTTGCATTTGCATCAATTGATTTTGGCATTAAGAATTTCAGAAATATGTTTTTATGACACATAAAATCACATTTGTTTTGTGTTGCATTAAGACTTGATAGTTTTTGCGTAAATAATTAGATATGTGATTTACAATAAAACCATGAGATTATTTTAATTAAAAAAATGCAACAATAAAATAAAGTTTTAAGTTTAGATATGGTCTTGGAGGGAGGCATGTCGTATAACTCTTTCTTTAGGATGAACTCCATCTATATTGTGTTTACTTGCTCTCTTGCTATCGCCACAATGTAACCCATCCGTCTCAAAATTTTGTATTTGCTTATGCACGCCAAAGATTAATACACTTCAAATTAGTATCTCCTCTCATTCCCCAATAAGAGAGAATATTTACAACTATTAAAATGAAAAAAAGGAGACTCAGCAAAAGACCAAAGCATGCTAACCTAAATATTAAGTTAATTGAAACTGTGCTTACATTCCTTATGTAAGAAATTTTTTTTTTCTTGTCCTATTTAACCTAACAAATTTGAGAAATTAGATATGAATTGAGCTTACATCAATTGGCATGCTTCCTTAAATCACAATTATGTTTCTTGCATATTCCTTGCTAGGAAAATCATAGGTTTTGATTATTAGTGTGGTCTATGAAAGTTTACACCTAGCTCTTCTGTGAAAGTGATGTTCTAGGTCAAATTATTAGAAAATATATTAGATTTCAGATAAAACACTATCCTGAACTCTTTCTTCATTTTACAAGAAATTTATGATATGGTTCTATTTTTGCTATAAATGCAAGCCCCTTTGATGAATTATCTCCCTTGGTCATGTGAGAGAACTTTCAACTAAGATTAGTTTGTAGGCACTAATTACTTAGCTTAGTGCAGTAATGATTTTGATTTTCAAAAAGAAAAAAATGGTCTCCTTTCTTTAAAGGAGATAATGATGAAGCTAATCAAGATTCTATAATTTCATCATCCTAGTTTGGAGGATTTTTTTTACTTTGTCAACGAGTATATAAGATCCAAGGTAATCAAATGATCTTTATCGACAGACAGCCATACGTAGTATTGTTCAATAGGATTTTGTTGACCTAAGATAAGATCCAAGGTAATCAAATGATCTTTATCGACAGCCATACGTAGTATTGTTCAATAGGACTTTGTTGACCTAAGGTGGAGATTTGCTTAAATGGAAGATTTTAAATTGGCCTTAGCTAATAGAAGATTTTATATCATATTAAGTGCACCCTATAATTCATTGTTTGGATTTCATTGTGATTGTGATTTAATAGTATCATTTTGCATTGAATCAACAAGACAAAAAGCCTTGGTTACAACCATTCTTTTGTGATGTCATTTGGCAGTAAAATTAGCTTATAAGTTAACATGTGTCATGTACTTATTGGTGTGAGATTTTTTAGAGTAATTGTAGAGATTTGATTGATATGATATTATTAGCTCTTTATGAGTTAAAGTTATCTTAAATATGTTGCTCTTAGCAAATTAATGTGAAGAATGGATGAGTAGTTATTTTAAGCTTGAAGCGATTGTTTGTTGCTTAAAATATTTAAGGTTTCATAATTTTTTTTTTATTCAGATGGTCATATTTTTAATTAAAGTTCAAGCTTAATATAATTCTCTTTGTATTTGAGGCCATCTTGAAAATAGGTTTTCTCCAATTTCATTCATGAATCTTAGCATGCCTATATGATATAATGACATGATATTTTTTTCTCTTCAAAGCATAAATCTTTGACGCATTCAGAAGATGCAATTGCACAAGTCTTAACATACTTGCACACATTTTGAGTCAATGTATCAGAGTTGGAAAATGCTTTGCTATGTGAATGCCAAATTTGAACTCATTCAAGTTTTGTGTATTGCATAATTGTTACATTGCTGAGGGGCATGCACAAAATTCGAAAGTGTTTAAACTGTTTATTTACATGAATGTAAATTACGCGTACAAATATTAATGCATTATATGTGAATTTGAATATTGTCTTGAAACTGATGCTCATCTTTATTCGTTCTGGTTATATTCAATTTTATTCTTTTTTAAACGATTTAAATAATAATTTTTTAGCAATAATTTTATCTTTTAGTTTATAATTTATATTTAATTTATTTTCATTTTTATTTTGTTTTAAAGTCTAAATAGTTCAATTTGAAAATACAATTTCAAATCATTTGCAACGGAAGAATTGAGCCTGCCCACCCACCTAAAAGACACGCATGGTTGGTGGTTGTAAATATCTTCTACCAACCTACCATAGAGTGCACATGGGCTTTCAAAATCCATTCAGAAGTCAAATATGAACATAAATTTCTCCATTGAGTTGGAATAGCCTGAATGGATACTTATTTAGCAATTTTCATTGGTACATTGAAACAACATGAGTGAGTACTTATTTAGTAGGTATCCCCGTCAAATTGGAACCATTTAAATGGTTGCTTTTTTAATAATTTTTTTTGTTGAGTTTGAACAACCCCAAATGAGTACTTAATAGTTCTTATAATTTATACATTTGTGAGTGAGGCGATGACAATGTTGAGACGAGAAATCAACGAGACTGAAATACAAATCCATATATTTCTTTTGTGATTTTTTTAAAAAAATTTTTAATGGATTTGTTTGAAAAAATATATAAAATAAATAAAGAAAGGGTGAAAAAAGTGGTTGGTCTGCCTAGGTTGGCCACGTTAGAATTGTGCAATTGGGTGGAATTGGGCTTCGAGTTATAAATAGAGGCAGAATGGGGAGAAGGAAGCCCTCCACTAGGATTTCTAGAGGATATTTGGCGGTTGATGCAATGCCTGATAATTTAGCATTAATCAAGTCTGGAACTGCGGTCAGACAGTATTAATTTTCTTTTAAATTATACAATAAACCATCATAACTTTCAATTATTAAAAAAACCACTAACAAGCACAAAGTATACCAAACAATTATCATATCCAACTAATGCAACAATATAAATTGAAAGTAAAAGAATATCACAATCTAACCAACTATGATCCATCATTTCTCATAATTAAACAATATAAAAAACTAAAAGCATAATAAATAACATTCTACCTAGTATATATAGTCCTTATCCTGTAAACCAAATCCTTCATGTCAAATATATTAATCTAGAGTTTCACTTGAAAGAAATATTTAATTCAACTATAAAATTTTCACTTAATGAGTAATTCCAATCTTATTATGCATTAAATTAATATACAAATACTATGCATGAATATAAAAAAAATATAATTCATTAATTAATCAAACTATAAACTTTCATTTTAAATTAAACATTTCCATTTAAATTAAGCGTTTAACTTCTTGACATTTGCCAATTTTTTAAGAAGTCGTATCAAGATCACCACCATACTTTAAGATATTCTCAAAAAATTATACCCGTAGGTACCCTAAAAAGTTTGCACCAAGAGGTGCATCTTTATTATTTTCATTTCTTTCTTTGTGCATGGGTATAATTGTGTCTCATAGCTAGCACCATAAGAGGATGTATCCTAATTGACTTAAGCCTTTAATTGTCATTTTATATCAATTTAATATCATTTAAATGTACTTTTGTATTTCAATTATTTCCTCCCATTTGTGAGGCATCTTTCAAACATTCAAAATATAATTCATAAAAAAAATATTTGCTTTTAAAATACATTGCAAGTTCATTTTTATCAATGTTATTATAATCTTTTATTCTTAAAATACATCTTTAAATAAATCATTAATTTAATATCAATAAGAAAACAATTACTCACCTTTTAGTCTCAAAAGAGCTCTTTATCAACTTAATCCTCTGATTACTTCTTTCAACTCCTCTTTGACTCTACTTCTCTTGTCTAACCACGTTTCAAAGTCCTTATTCATTGAATCAGTTTTTTAACCATTATTTAAATTAATTAAATTGTACTTGATAGCACCTATTTAATTAAAAAATATATTTTATATAAATAAAATATCGTAACTCTAACCTTATTAAACTTTGCTCAGATCTCCTCCTTTCTTTAGCTCATACACTTCACCTACTTTTTCTCTCTAAGAAAAAATTTCTGTACTGAGCTTGCATAAATTCTTGATTTTTGTGGCATAAAACTTAATATGAATGAAAGTTCTAGAGAAATTTTCATACATTCCACACAATTCTTATGTATTTACATATCTAACACCTACAGTGTGATATGTTCACTTTTAACATTTTTGTGTCATAAAGTAATGCATGAAAATGTGCATTTCACTTTTAACAAGGTAATGATGGTGGTATTTTGATGTGAAATGTTAAAGATTTGAGCTTCATGCATGTAAATGTATTATTATTTAAGTGTTAGATATGTAACTACATGAGAATTGTGTGACATGTATGTAAATGACCCATGGTTTAATTGTTCTAGCTTTGATATCACTAATGTTGATCATCTCTTTTGACAGGTAAAAATGCTTATGCTGTCTCAGTTTTGAGGCAAATTGAGCTGAAAATTGAGGGAAGAGATATCAATGATGGACGGTATGCAAGCGACTGTTCTTCTCTAAATCAAGTTGTGATTGAGCTTTGACTTTCTTTCGAATGAAGTTGACTGCTTAGATTTGTTTTGCAGGGTCATGCCAGTTTCCCAGCAGGTGGATCATCTCATCAGGGAGGCCACAAGCATAGACAATTTGTGTAATATGTATGAAGGGTGGACACCTTGGATATGATAAATCTTTTATTGTGATCTGAGGTAATATTTTCAGGTCAGATCCCATATTTTCATGAAAATTTGTGCCAGTCTCTGTTTGACAAGTTATGGCTTGATTCTTATAATAGTCATTTCTGTGGGCCGGAATTTTCTTATGGGAAATTTACATAAGTAGCACACAATCTCTATGTATTTACATACTCGTACCTAAATTTTCATATTTACATACATAGAACTTCAGTGCTTTAAATCTATACATGAAAATGTATGCTTTACTTTTAAAAAGTGATAATAGTGTCATTTTTTTACTGTGATATTAAAGATTTAAGTGATATGTCTGTTAATATAAAGTTTAGGTGTGAGATATGTAAATAAATAAAAATTGTGTGCTATGTATGTAAATGCCCATTTTTCTTATTTTTGATGTTTTGGTGTGAGTTTTATTATGAACAGTCCTTTTTTTTTTTAATGCATCCGTGTCATGGTTTTTCTTCATGGGAAGTTTACCTTTATACAACACAAATCCTATGTATTTACATATCCAACACCTAAAGTTTGATATTTACAATCATATTACTTTGATGTCATAAATTTATATTTTAAAGGTGTTTTTGACTTTTAAGAATTAGTAATAGTAGTTTTTTTTTTTTTTTTTTAAAGATAAAGGGTTAAATGTTTTACATATAAATAGGAAAATTT
>NW_018164675.1:1284324-1295734 GCF_001263595.1 Phalaenopsis equestris
TATATGTATATATACATATATATATATATGCTCAAGAAGTGCGCAACCGTGGCCTGTTTGAAGGCAGCTTCGGTGTAAGTTCCTTTTGCCCCGAGTTTGAATCCCAACTAGGTCGAATTAACACATATGGGGGATCGATATTTAGGGGGACAGGATGATACATCTGCCCTAAATGCCATTTATATATATATATATGCTGAAGAGAGATTTACACACGTACTGCTCAATTCTTATGAATATAGATATCCAACACCTAAACTTCAATTTTTTACATATAAGCCACCTTTTAAAAGATAAAATAGTGGTATTTTTTATATGATACTAAAAATTCTTATGAATATAGATATCCAACACCTAAACTTCAGTTTTTTACATATAAGCCACCTTATCTATGCATGAAAAGATATATTTCATCTTTTAAAAGATAAAATTGTGGTATTTTTTATATGATACTAAAAGTTTGGGTGGTATAAATGTGAAAAATCAAAGCTTAGGTGTTAGATATGTAAATGCATAAGAATTGGGTAGTATGTATGAAAATGTCCCCTTGCTGAAAGCAGTGATTTTCTGTTGCAGGATAGCAGTGCAATGCCATTATACTCCATCAAGATCATGCATCTTGCAGAGACTAAACAAGCAAAATAAAATCAAAGATGCATTTCACAAGAATTTGCAGGCTTTTGCTAGGTGTTTTTACCTGGGATCAGAGCCGGCCGATGCCGATCCCAGTCGTCCAGCGTCGAAAATATAAGAGTACTTGTATAGCTCTACTGCTCAATAGTTCTTTTATACATTTAATTTATGGGAAATTTGCAGACATACCACACAATTCTTTTGCATTTATATAGCTAACACCCAAACTTTATATTTACATTCATAACACTTTGGTCAATTTTGGTGTTAGATATGTATATACAGAAGAATTAAGTGCTATTATGTATATATGTAAATACCCCCTAATTCTTTTTTTTTTTTTGGAACTGCAGTGTGACTTTCAAATGTCAAGCAATGATTTGGATAAATTGAGCTTCTGAATTTGGTTGGAGTTGATCTGGACTTCATAGAGATCACTTGCCTCTGGACTCAGGCAATGATTTCGACCGTTAATTTGAATCATTCTTCCAAAGAAAAAGAGTATGTGTAACAACTCCTCATAGTCTTCCTTTAACGTTGTGAGTTGCATCAATCCACCTGTTATTATTATTTGTTGGAGGGCAATTACATACAGACCACCCGAAAGATTGATATTTACAAATCAACCACCCTCTTTCATCTATTTTTCAAATTGTCACTCAAATATTAATTTAAAACCATGGTAAAACCCCAACCAACCTACATTTTTCAGTTTTATAAAATTCTCAATAATTTCGTAGAGGCACGCTTTAATGCATCGGAAATTTACTTGGGTGGTTAATTTGTAAATATCAATTTTTAGGGTGGTCTGTGTGTAATCATACCTTATTTTTATGTGTGTATATATATATATATATATATATGGCGGGCGACTGCTTAGCTAGGGTTTCGAATGGCGATCGCCATTAATTCTGTCGCTCGAAGCTTCCGCTCCTTTCTCCTTCATATATATATATTAAATCTTTTATTTTTTATCTCCAGGAAGCAATGGAGGGAAGTGTTTTGAGTCATAGCCAGCATTTTGGGGAAGTTATCTTTGTTCTTATCTTTACTTTAGGCTTAGCTTTTTGGTTGCTTCTCTCTCTCTCTCTCTTTAATTTTATTTTGAAACTTTATTATTTACAAATAAAGCACTCTTTTTTTTAAATTTTCTAATTCTAACTAAAATATTAAAATTTCTAACAAGACGCCAACTTGTATTTTTTTATTTTTATCAAATTCTCAATGATTTTATGGTAGTTCATAAATCACCCTGAATATTTGATTTGTAAATATCAATGTTTTGGGTGCTCTGTTCTAATATTTAATATGGAATTAACATTAAAAAATATATATTTTTTGACAAATTAAATATTTTTTTTATTTTAAATAAAAATATAAATATAATAAAATAATAATAAGTAAAAGTTATTTGTGTTGGTACCCTAATGTGTAATTTTAGTATGAGGCATTTGCATGAATGCCAATTATGTGGGTGTGGGTGTAAGGACATTTTCGTAATTTTAAAATTAGAGATTTCAAGCAAACAAGTAAAGGATATTGCTTGTTCTAGTGCAGTAAGCATGTGCCTCTTGAGCTTCAATGCCCATTAAATAAAAATAGAAGAAAGAAGAGACATTCAAATAGAAAGAGAGGGAGAAGGCATTTAAAGTTATATGGATTAGATGGTGAAAGAGCTGTATTATGGAGACATAAATGCTGACTTGCTACTGGGCTAATTTGGGATAGATGTGGGCCCATAATTCTCTTAAATTAGGGTGGTTGCTCTTTTGGCTATGGTAAGTGACCCTATAGCAAGCCCACTATGACTCTTGGTTTAGTAAACCTCTTTCTTGAGAAGTGCATATTGGCATTGATGTGGTGCATCTTAGACTTTGGTTAGTACCTTAGCCTCTAGTGAGTGTAACAACGTTTAAATAGTGTGGTTTGACCGTTGAGAAATGTTTTCACTGTCTTTAGTCAGTACAACTTATTCTTTATCTAGTGCACCTTGGATGAAGAAACGAGCATGGAAGAGATGTTAGGTGTGTGTGCCGAGGGAGTTTTGGTCATTATGGTTGGGTGAAGCTAAAGGTTCGGTTATTGTGGTTAGGGCAATTGAGAATTTGAGAGTTTTGAAGGTTTTTGTATCGTAATATGTTGTGGCTTCAGATGCTACCTCTAGTCATGATTGTATTTTGAATTACGATCATAAGGGAAAAGGAAGGCGGACATAAGAAAATAAAGCAAAACTTAGAGAAGAAAAAAGAAGAAGAGAGAGATGAGAGAAAAAAAAGATCTTAGCCTTTTATTGCCAACATAAATAATTTGAAAGACTCTATCCTTGAAGTGATGGATAATTACAAACAAATAAACACATGGAAAACTTTTAAAGTGATTAGGAGAAGTCACCGGTTGTATGGATGAAGTCATCGGCACAGGGGTGGACTCCCATAAGGTCCAGGAGGGCACTTGCCCTTTTTGAAATATTACTTTACCCTCCATTGCCCTAACCCCTCCCACATTAAGTATAAGGGGCCGGTCCGAGTGCACTTTTAGCTTATAGCAAGTGCATTGATGAAAATACATTAGTTTTTGACAAGTGCACATTAATATTTGACAAATGCATCTTAGCCTTAGAGGAGTGCACCTTGACCCTTGACAAGCGCATTTTAACTTGGAGTGATTGCATCTTAGCTTTGATCGAGTGGGCACGTGCACCTTAGCCTTCAACAACCATATCTGACCATCATCGAGTGCCCACTGTCCTTCAATAAGTTCGTTCTAGTCTTTGATGTGTAATCATTTAACCTTCATCATTCCAACACACATTAAACTCGATCGTGCCAACCCGCTAACATTCTTGAATATACAAAAGCCACACTTGGATGTTCAATGAATGTGTAGAACAACCCCTTATATTGCTCAAGACTTTTTCCTCCCATAAAACCCTCATTCAAATCTAAATTGACTTACAAGCCACTTGAGACACTGAGCAAAGTTAGGATGTTCAATAAGGGCCATTTTGGAAATATCAAATATTTGGAGAGCTGGAAAGAAAATCTCCATAGGATGGTCCTATTTATACTTTTTATGTAGGGTACAAAGATAAACTCTCTCTCTCTCTCTCTCTCTCTCTCTCTCTCTCTCTCTATATATATATATATATATAAAGAAATAAATAAAAAAACAAGTAATTACATATGTGACACCCAAAATAACACCCCGTTTCATCCATTTTTCAAAATCTCACTCAAATATCAAAGATCATGATAAAACCCCAATTCATAACGATTTGATCGTGGCACGAATAAATGCGTAGGTTTAATTGTTCGAAAAAATTATCTAAAAGATAGATTTGTAAATAGTAATATTTCTTATGCTCTATATGTAATTATCCCCCAAAAATAAAAAAAAGGCAAGGTTAAATAAAACCTCCAAAAGTACTATAAACCCAAATCCCTCCCCCATCTTCATTGACTCCAAACCCTCAGCAAAACCCTTCCTTTCCTCCTTCCTCTCCTCAATGGCGATCCACCAACAGCTCCTCCGCTTCAAACTCCACTTCGCCGTCCTCGCCGCCGTCGCCGCCGTCGCCGCCGTGATCATCTCCTACTTCGCATACCTGGGCCCCACCTTATCCTCCCTCTTGAGCTTTTTCTGGCCTCTCCTTCTCTCCACCACCTTCCTCCTTGCCGCCGTCGCCGTCATTCTCCGGATCTCGCCGCCGCCGCCTACCGAATCCGCCGCCAGCGCGGCTGGCGAGGATATCATCGAATACGTCGCCGGAACACGTTACGAGCAGCTCGGAGTGGAAGCCGCTCCGGACGAGATCTGAGAGGTTTCCGTACTGCGCGTGGGGTATTTGAGGGGCGATGATATGTAAATTTGAAATAAGTGAAGGGCAATTTGAGAATTACGCTTGTGTTTCTAGGTTCTTCCAGTGCTTTTCTGGGTTCGGTTGAACCGGGTTTATCTGCATTGGCCGTTGTACTGGTTCGGTTTAAATAATTGGACCGGCGATTGAATCGGCCGAGTTAAATCTTGTTTATTCTTTTCTTGTGGGAAGAACTCTATTGGATTAATCATAACTGATTTAAATACTATTCATAATTATTTATATTCATGTATTTACATTTCTACCACCTAAACTTCAATTTTTACATACATATCATGCATTATTTATGTATGAAAATGTGAATTTCATTTTTTTTAAAGCTAATATGATGATATTTTCTTATGTGTAATGAAAAATATACATGATATAAATATAAAAATTAAAGATTAGATGTTGCTATGTAAATACATAAGAATTGGGTGGTTTGTTCATAAATAGCCCTTTTAAATCAGTGGACAACCTCCTATAAATTGAGTCTCTCATGTTCGTCATATGGATTTAGAGTTTAACCTCAAAGAAATAATTAATTAAAAAAATAGGTTTATCATAACTTAAAGAATAATTATAATTTTATTATGCATTAATTAATATGCAAATGATATGCAAACTTGTCCATAAGAAATGTGATTAATTAATTAATCAAACAGTAAACTTTCATTTTAAATTAGTTATTCTTATTTCAATTTAACTCATTTATCTTTCTAAGTTTTACTTAAAAAAAAAAAATCATATCATGATGATTGTTTGTATGTACTCTCAAAAGTTTTATGTTGTAAGCACCCTTAAAACTTTTCATCTGAAGATGCACATTTATCATTTTCATTTTATTAATAGACTCATCAACAATGTACATCATAAGTGAATATATCTGATAAACATTAAGCACTTCTTGCATACGAGCTAAAAAAAGCCAATTTACTAGTCACATGTTCAATCCTCTTCACAATCTCATATGAGCGTACATATTTGGGGTTTTATTTTTCATTTTTCCAAACCTTTGCACACCCTTCAAAGGACTGGTTTTAACTAAAATAAACTCTCTAACATCAAATTCAACAAAAAACGTGTTTAACATCATAATATTTTATGTATCTATCTTGTAATGTCACATAGACTATAGTTGGGGGTCGCAATACATTAGTGGGCTACAAAAAGTTGTAGTTGGAAGTTGTAATAATCGTTGTTCACGTGATCCATAATTGAGGGTTGTAAATGTCAGTTGGCCACAGAGGCCATAATTGAAAGTTGTAGTAGTAATTGGTTATATAGACTGTAGCCGATTACTAGACCTCTTCTCTTTGTTTGTGTACAAGGTAATGAAAGATATAGGTGCTAATACAATCATTGTATACTCAATAACAATCGTAAGCGGTGATCGTTGATAGCTAATGGCTGGCGGACAAGTGGTGATGGCCAACGGTGATTAGCGGTTATGGATATCAAAAGTTGTCATTGGGACTTCAATGTGACGTTATCCATTACGACCGTATTTGAGATATAACATTAGCAAGCAAGAGTCTCCAATGGTGATGAGAAGGGTGGTTAATGACGATCCCCGCTTATGGAGATCGAAAGTTATTGTTGGGTCTTCAATATGACGTTATATATTGAAGCCGTATTTGAGATACAATGTTATCAAGCAAGGGTCATCAAAAGTGTCGAGCAGAAGTGACCGATAGACGGTGATTGATGGTGGTCGACGACTACGTATGTCAAAAGTTATCGATGAGCCTTCAGTCTAAAACTAATCTCTTCTCTCTTATGTAAAGAGATGAGGTCTATTTATAGCCTATAGGGTAAGGAGATTTTGGACTTTTGATGAATAAGTTTCACCACTTACGAGACAACCCACATCGATTCCCTTTAATTATAAGAGTTTTGTTTTAATGATTTAAGGGCTTTAAAGACCTCAAGACTAAGTAAGCTTGGGCTCATTGGATTCCTCTCATCGAAAAAGTCTATTTTGCTACAATAATGTCGGAGTTTATTTGATCATTTAATTAATGATTCAAAACATTTAATTATTTTTTAAAGACCTAATCTGAGCTCGATTGGAATCAGATTGAATCAATTTTGATATCATTAAGAGCGCCTTGTTGATACAATAACTTTGACTATATATTTGCTGAAATTAGAGATTTTGATGATCTTGAATTTGAATCTTGAATACCTCTTAGTAAAAATACCTCGAGATATGTACCAAATTATAAAAATTTCTTAACGATGCATCATTAATCAATTTTCATAAATTATTTAAAATGATAATTAACATTTATTAAATTAAAAATATAATAATTATTAAACTATTGTTAAGCATTTAAGTTTAGAGGAAAAAAAATTTTAGTGTATTACATAATAATAAACAATTTAGCTAAATTCACCAAAAAGCTAGAAATATATATTTTCTTCTAATCTTTCTAACACGTGGCCTTACGAGCTCCAAAGCGGCGGCAATAAGATCAGTCGGCTAGCCACGTGGCATCGGAATATAAATATAAATGAGGGGCAAAATAGTAAAAGAAAAAAATAGCTCTTTTTGCAGGCCGAGTGCGAGTGGAAGCGGAGCCGAGAGAGATTTCGACGGGAGTTGCCGATTCGGAGCTTGTCGGTGAGTATTTCTTCATTCGACTGTATAATTAATGATCGGTTTTGTCGATTTTCGGTTCTTCAATTCGCTAATTTTAGTTCAGGAAATGTAATTTAGGGTTTTTTAAGATGCTTTATGTATGCGGCTTCTGGTTTTGAGCTTCCAACCCTAGCGCCGTGCCGTTTTTCCCGAAATTTATCCGTTAAATGTGCCGCTCTGAATTAGTTTTGAGTTTTAGCATTACATTGCTGTCAGGTCCGACTATAGTTCATACGAGAACAATGTTAGGGACTTGGTGCTGGTTTTAATGGCGTTGAGATTGAGTTCTTCCGCTAATTAGCATTGTTGAGCTGCTTTTGTTTCAAGAAAGTGTTGCTTTAATTGCTGCGTTGTTTTGGTTTTTCGTGGGAGTTAGGTGATTTTTTCTATTGTGTTGAGTTCTTGTTTGTTTTGTTTAGAATTATGTCTCCAATGTGTGTTGATAGTTTCCAGTTCTTCTGTTTTAGATTGAAGTTTAGGTGTTAGATATGTAAATGGTAAAGAATTAAGAGGCATGTATGTAAATCCCTTGAAAAAGTTATTTTATTTTATGTTTGATATGTAAATGATAAAGAATTAAGAGGTATTTATGCAAATTGCCTTTGTTTATATATAATATTTTGGTTACCTAACATCTCAATCACCTAAAACTTTATTTCCTTTTTAAATATAGGAGTGATTAATCCATTATATTTAAAGTTTTGGGTGATTGAAATGTTAAATTTTTAGTTTGGGCGATCAATCCGTTATATTTTAAGTTTTGAGTGGTTGGTATGCAAAAACCCCATTTTTTTCAGTGATTTTTGAGGAAGCTTTCTTATTTGGTTTATCGTCGGAATTTTTTTTTTTTTAAGGATCTTTTTGCTGCTGCATTATTGGAATGGAGGAAGCGGAGCAATCATTGGAGCCGAAGGAAGATAGATTGAAAGATGTCACTGGTCCACCTGATGGTGCAGTTGTAAAAGTTTCTACTGAGGTATGGAATGGGAATGGAAATATGATGGAAGAAGTAAGGCATTATGGAGATGAAAATAATGTTTCTGAAGAGTTGAAGGCAGCGGCGGAGGTGAAGTGTCTGGGGGATGTAAAGAATGGTGAAGATGAGAAGAATTTGCATGAATTGAAGGTCGGAGAGGAGATGAATGGTGTTAAACAGATTAAGAAAGGGGAAGAAGATGAAAATATTAGGGAAACCAACATAGTGGTTGAAAATGAGGCAAGGTGTCTGGGGGATGTGAAGAATGGTGAAGATGAGAAGAATTTGAATGAATTGAAGGTCAGAGAGGAGATGAATGGTGTTAAACAGATTAAGAAAGGGGAAGAAGATGAAAATATTAGGGAAACCAACATAGTGGTTGAAAATGAGGCAAGGTGTCTGGGGGATGTGAAGAATGGTGAAGATGAGAAGAATTTGAATGAATTGAAGGTCAGAGAGGAGATGAATGGTGTTAAACAGATTAAGAACGGGGAAGAAGATAAAAATATTAGGGAAACCAACATAGTGGTTGAAAATGAGGCAAGGAAAGATGCGGTTGGGGATGAAAAGGTGGCTGGGGATTCTCAGGATTTGCAGGAAAAGAAGGATTTTGAAATATCCATTGGCGAGGAAAAGAAGATGGAAGTTCATGTTCAGAATGGTACTGAGATGAAATTTATTGTGGAAAGGGTGGAGGATGAAGCTGTGGAGGAGGATGTAAAATACAGCAATGAGAAGTATGTCCATGGAGATGTTGAAGCTATTGGAGGGAAGAGTAAGGAAGAAGGCAGCAGCGTGGTAGATGATATCTCTGTTAAAGAGCTGGAGAATGGTGAAGATGAAGGTGGTGTGGAAGGGATGAAAGTTGATGAAAATGGCAAACCTACAAGTAGTGAGAGGGTTGAGGATAGTGTTTTGATACAAGTTGAAGAGGATGATAGAGAGAAGGTTAGAAAGGATGCCAGGGACATGGAAATGGTGGAAGCTAAAGATGTGGTAGAGGAAGAAGCTCTTCAGGCAAAAGATGAGGAAAGGCTTGCTGTAAGGGAAAGGGAAGAAGATGAAAAGGATAATGGTGAAAATGCTGGCAAGATTGTGAGTGATAATGAAAAAGTGGAGTCTTTGAAAAGGAAAAGGAGCAGAGATCGACGAACTTCTGAAACAGATGAAGCTAAGAAAGATGGCGACACCGAGGAAAATGTTGAAGAATTGGAGGTAAATGGAAGTAGAAAGAGGTCTAAAGAGGTATTGAGTTCCCCTGTGGGCTCCTCCAATGAACGTCCTGTGCGTGAAAGGAAAACCGTTGAGAGGTTAGTAGAAGTTATTGAAAAAGGGCCGGATAGCACTGTTATCATAGAGAAGGTGAATATTTCATTCTCTAGCTTCTCTTCATTGGAAAATATAAACATGACTGATTATTTTTTTAATTTTTCTTATTGTAGGGTCGAGGAACTCCATTGAGGGAAATACCTAATGGTATGCTCTTAACTGTCTTGGTTGCATGTTTGTCTCATTTCGTTCATGATGAGTTAATATCATGGATTCTTAAAAGGCCTCTTCTAGTTTTTTACTTATCAGTATTTTCTGGACTTCTTATTTGTTTTTTAATGGTTGGATTTTATTCGATAAATTGGTCTTGCTTTTTTGGTTTTGATTTAAGATATAATTACACTCTATGAATTTATCTTTCCATTTTGGTTTTATCTTAAGATATAATTCCACTTTATGCTGGAACAATGGATATGTAGATTTCACATAGCTAACTCAATTTATTTGGGTTGAGGTGTCGGTATGATGATTCTTTGCTTCTTACATTGTAGTTTCTAGCAATATGATCTGATTCAGAACCAAAATCAGCAAACGAACAATGAAGAATTGCAATAGATAGGTGGAAAAACTCAAATGATGGCTGCTCTTATAAAAATCAAAGGAAAGCAAGCAAGATACAATTATGATCTATTGTTCAAGAGATAGATTGTCTCTCCCACAACCCTAGATGAAAAAAAGAAAACTGCAGCCAACAAAATGTTCATAAAAAAAAAAATAAACCCTAGGTTATTAGCCTTAATATTATCCTATCACATCATTTCAAATGTTTCCCCAAACTCCTAATTTTCCTCCTAGCATACGTGATTAAAGCCCTTGTGATCCCTTCCTATTCGTTGGTTTCCTCAGTCGCTACTCCTTGTTGCGCCTCACCTCTCTGTTGAGCTGCTCGACTCTTATACGATCGAGGACTGTCGCTTGTTCTTTGCTCGACCGATCCAGGCGAGGACGGTCAAGTAGCGAGCATAACAATACTTCCCTCCCAAAGAAGCACCTCTTCCTCAAGATGAAATGATGGAAACTGCCTTTGGATCACCTCGTAAGGTTCCCACGCTGCTTCATTCTCTAACATACCCTTCCACTTAATAATTGCATCCTTTGCTTCGGGCCCCCCTCGAGACCTCTAAGGGTTCTAGCATCACCTTCATTTCCTCTATCATCATCGAGGGTAGTGACAACTAGGGTTTATGATCTCCGATCGCCCATCTCAGCTGCTGAACATGGAAGATTGGATGTAATACTAAGGATGGTGGTAACCGCAAATGGTAGACCACTGCTCCAATGCATTCCGTCACCTCGTAGGGTTCAAAATATCATGGTGAAATTTTCTCGCTCCTCCGTTTAACTAATGTCTTATGCTTATAGGTCCTCCGCTTCAAGTAAATCATGTCCCGTGGTTCGAACTGCTCCTCTCTCCTATGTTCATATATGTTATTCTTCATGATTTGTTGAGTTCTCAGTAGATGCCCTTTGAGCTCTACCAATATTTTGTTCCTCTCTTCCAAGTACCAGTCAGCACTGGACACTGGTGTCGTACTATGCCCATAGTGCATCAGGTGGGGTAGATCTCCCTAATAGAAAATCTTGAAAGAAGTATTTTGCATTGCAGTACTGTTTTGGCCTATCCAATGTACCGTTGACCACACTCCTATTAACCACCTCTGTCTGACCGTCATTTTGAGGATGATATACTATGCTTCTCTTGAGGACTGTTCCTTGTAACCTAAATAACTTTTTCCAGAATTGGTTGAGGAACACTTTGTCTCTGATTGATATAATCGATTCTGACATCCCGTGCAAACAGACCACCTCCTGTATGAACATCATAGTGATTGAGACCACAGTGTAGGGGACCACCTCCTGTATGAACATCATAGTGATTGAGACCGCAGTGTAGGGGTGTCATAATAGAATGAAATGTGTATAATTGCTCAGGCTATACACTACCATCAGGATCGCCGTGAACCCTTAT
>NW_018164675.1:1297979-1311765 GCF_001263595.1 Phalaenopsis equestris
CATGTTACTTAAGAAAAAAGATTGTAGTAGGAGTTTTTGTGTGGACAGTTGGTCTTTAACCAATGATAGAGTGTTGGATAAGTTTCATATTCCTATGATTGATAAGTTTCTAGATAAAACCCATGTGCATCTTCCCTTTCGAAGATCGATACTTTTAGTTTTCTGACCCTTGTATCTTCACCCCAATTTCCTCTTCCTCCGGTATTTCCCCTCATGTGTCTTGGGTGAAACTCCCTCTTCCGGTCATAGCCATACCTCAATTCCGATTCCCTACTTCCTCATTCGTGCTCTTCCGTACCCCTTTCATCAGATGTTTCCCCTCCTCCTCTCAGAGTCCTGGGGGGACGCTCGTGGTGGTAGATGATGTCCTCCTCGTTGTCCTCTCGTTTGATATCCTTCTCTTTTGACTTGATCAAAGGTTTCCTGATCAACCCTTGGTTAGGGTTTTCAATTGGAGCGATCGACTTGGCCTTGGATCGCATCTCCATATGCCTTTTCATCATCTCCTGCACTTCCATTTGGCTCTAAAGGGAGGAAAACCTGCCCTTAATGGTGGCGAACCATTCTTCCATTCCCGATTTGATTTGCCCAACTTCTCCTTCCAGCACATCCACTTTATTTGCTGACATCCCTCTGAGATCTTGTTCTGATACCAATTTGATACGACTAAGAACCAAAATAGCGAGCAAAGGACGACAAAATTACAATAGATAAGTGGAAAAACTCAGACGATGGCTGCTCTTACGAAAATCAAAGGAAAACAAGCAAGATAAAATTATGATCTACTGTTTGAGAGGAAGTTTTCTCTCCCACAACCCTAGACATCGCTAGGAACACCACAGGAGGAAAAGAAAATTGCAGCCAACAAAATATGCATAAGAAATAGCAAACCCTAGGTTATTAGTCTTGTAACTGGATCTCTCATAAAGCAAACACTAAGAACACCACTTATTGTAATTCTATATACCTATATAGGTATGCATTGATCTGTTTGTCACTTCCATCCATGCTCGTGTCCGGGCACGATGTGCCTGTCTCTATGTCTATGTGTATGTATGTATCTTATTGTCATTGGATCTATTGTCTCCTTAGTTGTGGCAATGTAGGGATTGTGAGTCCACACAAGCAAGCTACCTAGTAAAAATTCCTTATTAAGGTATTTTTATTGGTGGGAGGTAATTTAGTCATCTGGAAAAAAAAGAAATAAATAGTGGCCAATTCAAACACCTAGGAAGCATTGAGCCATGACGCATTCGACATGTTAGATGTTATATGTATAGAGTTAGTACATTTGACTGTTTGTCTTAATTCCTCTATTTTAGATAGAGGGGTTCTCTATTAAATAATGCCACCAATTATTGGTAAGAGTAATTAACTCTAAATACCTAAAGGAAATCTTGATAAAATTCATGGAAAATGATAGAAAACCATGGGACCGACATTATTGGATGAGATGCAAACCGGAGGGGATTCCATTTGATCTACTTTGTTGCCCTTGTTATGTGAAATATAAATCCTGACTTCGTTTTGCTTTCACTAAATTCACAATTTTAAATTTGGTTTCATAGTGTTGATATGTTTATCAAGCATTTTTCTATGTTATTTATTCATTGTTATGCGCTACATTTTCTTTGTTCAACATAACTTAGTTGTGAAGTTGACTTTTGTTTTTCCCGTTTATGTCAGTGGCGTATAAGTTGGCTAGAAAGAAGCCTGTAGAATTGAAATTTCTACATCAGACACTTTTTGGAAGAAAAGGAAAGGTACTTTGTAATCTCAGTTGCTTGCGTGCCATTTTTCCTAATTTCTCTTTGGGAAATTCACTTAGAGACATACTTTCAAGTTGGTAAGGTTTGCCACTTATTACTGACTTTGGACTTCTTCCCTTTTGTCATTGCTATTTTCTTAAACTGTATATTAAATATACAAGTTTTTCCTTAATTCATTATTACTTTCTGTTTCTCTTAAACTCTTATGCTTTTCATTTTTTGGAAGATTTACTTGCATACCTTTCAATTTTTATGTATTTACATAACCTTAAATTCAATTTTTTGCATATACACAACAATATGCATGAAAATGTGTATTTCACTTTTTAAAAGTTAAAATAATCATTTTGTTGATGTGATATGAAAGATTTGGGTCGTATAAATGTAAAAAAAGTAAAGTTTAGGTATTAGATGTGTAAATACATAAGAATTCAGTGGTCTGTAAGTGCCCCGCTGTAAAATTTTTTAGATACATGAAATATTTCTGTTGAGCCATAGCTTTGCCTGTCTTAAATAAAGGAGTTTATAATTTGTTATGTATGTACGACAATATTTTTGCAGGCAATAACATTCTCGCGAAACTTACAGATTTAGAAATAGAAGAACTCATTTTGAAACTGAAATTTGATTGGATTTTCTATTTTCTAACCTTCCGCAAGCATTGATTGAAATATTTTCATGTCTCGGTTAGTATCTTCATGCCATTCATTTCTTTTGTAGAAGAAGGGAATATTTGAATGTGGACTTTTAAAAGTAGCTCAAATTTACCTTAATAATTAGGATTTTGCTGAGATTTGGGTTTCGAGACTTCGTATAGGCGGAGGACATCGAAGTTAATTACCTCTTCATATGGCATGAGTAATATTGATGAAGAAATTCACTAGGGTCCGCGCTTTATTTAGGTGTTTAAATTAGTCTCACATTATATCTTCTGATATTAGGTGCTTGTATTTAGGCTCCACTTGTTCAATGTTGTGTTGTAACCATAGGCATGAAGTAAGAGAGTTTGTTGCAACCATTAGCAAAGGCTTAGTAAGCTTCTGGTGATTTTTAATTTATCATAAACGAGCGCTGCGATGCATGACCAACATCGTTGTTGGCTTCTATCCATACGTATATGTATGGTCATCATGCGCCTATTGTTTTAAGACATGTTTTAGATAAATTTCATGTCCTAAAATATGATAAGGCGCATTATATCTTTTCATTAATGTTCTTGTGTGTTTTGATAGTTATTGAGGGCCCTCTATTAGATAATTGTTACCCTATTTGTTAACTGGCTGAAGAATATTTAAATCAAACAGGTGTGTTTTCTCTCTCTTTGCCTTTGAGTTGTGTACACTTTCTTCATCTCTTTTTCTTTTCTCTTGTTTCATGCATGTTGTAATCATCATTAAAGAATTATTCTGCTTCAAATTCTCAAGGTGTGTCCAAAATTGACATGACATTTGAATTTGAGTTGAGCCAAACTTGAAAATCTTGGATTGCATTCAGGTCTAGAATCATAATCCGTTTAATTTTTTTTTGGCCATGCATTGATTGGCTGGCAAATATGAATTTGACCAAAAGTTGACACTCCAGATCATAAGTGACTCAAAATTGACCCACCAACGAAAATTGACCCTTATATTTATAATTCCCACGGCTGCTTTCTAACAAATGATTTTCTCTATGACAACTTTACAGCCACCTTTCTAAAAAGCTACAACCACCCCAAACAGACTCTTAATTTTCAAATTCACTGTGACTTATATTTGAGACAAGTTTAAATAATTTATTACACAGGGGGTGATATCTTTAGGGGTCTCTCAATCTCAAGTGGGTGTATCACCACCATTCTAATTACAAGCAAAGATAGAATGGTCTGCATCTCAATCTTGTTGCTGAGACTTTTAAAGCTTTTGTTAATTAGCCATGCGATTTTTTTATTTTTTGGAGAGTGCTTTCTTAAATCAATCCCCTAAGGAAGAGCCCCATCTAAGGGATTAGTTATGTCAGTGCCTCAACTTATTAACATTCGTGATATTATTGTAGGATTTAGCAATGGCGGCAATTTAGCTAAAATTTCTCAATGAACTTCACGTTGGTGACACTTCTCAGCATGTGGTCAATGCAGTTCTTAACTATGTTCAGTTAGAATTATCCCGTTTTCATATTTACGCAATTACTAATTTTTTTGGGGAGTTTGTGGTGGTGGGGAGTTTGAATTTACATAAATACCAAATTATTCCTATGTATTTATATATCTAACACCTAAAATTTACTCTTTACATTTATACCGTCTAAATCCTTCGTATCGCATAAAAAATATCACTATCTTAACTTAAAAGAAAATGAAATACACATTTTCATGCCCAAGGCAATGTGCATGTAAAAATTGAAGTTTCGGTGCTAGTTATGCAAAAACATAAAATTGAGTGGTATATATATAAGTCTTTTTTTGGCAATATATATTCATTAGCAGATGCTACTTCCATAGGCCCTCTCGTATAATAATTTCACTTCATCCTACCACCATCTAAATTGTGTCTCTTTTTGTTGAATACAATTTACTAATTCATCAGTATGAATTAACAATTTCTTATTTATGATCATAACCATCACTGAATGCATACCTGCAGGCGGCCGATTTTAAGAGCAATCTTTTGAGGTTTTCTGGATTTGCTTGGCATGAAAGTGAGGTAATTGTTCTTGCACCAACTGCTTTACAAATTAGAAATTGTATGTTCATGTAGAACTTGTCTGCAGGAGAAACAAAGAGCTAAGATAAAGGAGAAGCTGGACAAGTCTGTAAAAGAAAATTTGTTGGAGTTGTGTGACTTGTTTGATTTGTCTGTATCTAAAACGAATGCTAGAAAGGTTTTTCTCTCACTAGTTTGTTACTGGGCTTAATATGTTTAGAATGAGATTAGATAATGCTGTTAGTGGCATGCGAATTTCACTTTACATTAAAATGTCAAAATAGTCTCCCGACTCTTTGCAGGGGGTTATTTTAGGCCCAAGATAATATGAAGTGTTAATTTAGTCTGCAGACTCTTTTAATATGGGCTGAAATAGTCTTCACAGAGGATTATTTGAGCCTCAATTTAGAGTGTCTGGAGACTAATTTAGCACTTTTATGAACTCTAGGACTAAAATGGCCCCATGTAAAAAGTTATAGGAATATTTTGACTCTTTATTCTTTCTTTTTATGGCAATTTTGTGGCAACATTGTGTTGTGATTGCAGGATGAAATAATTATGAAGGTTTTGGATTTCTTGGAAGCTCCTCAAAAAATGAGCGATGTCATGCATGCTGAAAAGCAGGTTTGGTACATACCGCCAAATCCTTATGTATTTACATATCTGCCACCTAAACTTTGATTTTTACATTTATTCCACCCAAATCTTTCATATCACAAAAAAAAAGAAAAAAAATCACTATTATAATCTTTAAAAAGTCAAACACAACTTTCTCATGCCTAGTTAATGTGGCATATACATACACACACACAGATATATATATAAAACACGCATGCATGCATGCATACATACATACTGATATCGGAGGAAGCTCAAACCATAATGAAAATAATAATAATATTGCTGAATTCTAACGATTACAAATGAAGGCTCTCCTAACGGAAACGAACGCCACCAAAAATAGGAACACAATTATAAAGAGACGGCACATAGACTTCAATTAGGGCTACGACAGTGGGTGGGGATGTTGGCGGCAGCAGGGCAACCTGTAGGGAGCTGTTGGAGATGGTCGGTGACTTGCCGAAAGAGGGCTAGAGGAAGGGCAGCCTGCTGAGATGTGTTGGAGATGGTCGGAGGCCTGCCACAAGGGAGCTGGAGGAAGGCAGCCTGCTGGCATGGTGCAGGGGGTGGTGGACAGCAACCTGGAAGAGGTCAGCGGGGGTCAGGGCAGCCCCCGAAAACGTGGACAGCAATCTGGAAGATGTCGTCAGTGCTCGGGACAGCACCAATTAGAATGGACCACAACTTGGAAGGTGCGGGGTGCGATGGCAACAGCAGGATAGCTGCTGGAGGTGGTGAACAGCAGCACGTAAGGTGATTGGGTGCCCGGCGGGAGGCGGGGATAGCAGGTAGGTGGCTGGAAGGCCGATGCGGCAGCGGAGAAAATAGTTTGCATCTGCTGGAAGCGAGGCCGGAGGGGGCTTGCGGAAGGATAGATATCTTGTCGGGGTCGAGCTACAACCGGAGCACCGCCCGGACCTTTGGAGACGGTCACCACATCAGACGAGTTATAATCGGAGCACCTTCTCTCCGTTGAATACAACCTCCGGAGAGGAAGAATGTTTCAAAGGCAACACTTAGAAATCTGCACTCGTCAAAAGCTAAACCTCAAAGCACTCAACAGCACACGCATATATATATAATGGGAATTTTTAAATATAATAGGTAATGTTTAGAAAAATAAAGAAATAAAAAAAGGCAGGCATAGAACATATAGGAAATAAAATAGGAGAATCATGAAAAAGGAAGGGAAGATGGAGGGAAATGAAAAAGGAAATGGTAGAAGGGTTGGACAGCGGTACTGTAGCAGCTACATTACCACGTTCGTGATATTGTAGCAGCTACTATGCTGCGACCTTGGGGAAGCTCCTTAGTCACATCCATTCATATATGTATGTTTGTATTTTTATGTTAAAATTAATATTAAGTGGTGTACATGTAAATCTTCCTATTATTTTTTCTCTGATTTTTTAAACTTGTGACACATGCGCAATTTATATATACGAAGAATGTTATAGGTCCTCTCACACAGATTGCTTGTATTTTCCTTGGGTATATTAATGCTAGTCCAATCTGTTTGTTCATTCTGTATGGCATAGACACCACTCAATTGTAATGCATGGAGAATCTGAATTCATATATCCAACCCCAATATTTTGGGAAGAAGTTAATGATGAGCTTCTTTTGCAGTTATCTAAATCTCGAAAGAGGTCAAAGAGCTCGGGGAACAATTTTGGAAGAAGGTCTAGGCAGGTAAGCAGCTAAGCGATAAATCACCAATGCCGACTTTATTCAGATTACTTTTGGCTATGTAAGACTGTTTGATTAATGGAAGATTTAAATACCTACCACCGTTCAATTCCTATGCATTTACATTTCTAACACCCAAACTTCAATTTTTACATGCATACCACCTTACCTATAATCATGGAAAGGTGTATTTCACCTTTAAAAGTTGAAATGGTAGTATTTTTGATGTGATACAAAAGACTTGGGTGGCATAAATGTAAATAGCAGAGTGTAAGTGTTAGATATATAAATACATAGGAATTGGGCGGTATGTATGTAGAAGTTCCTTCATTAATTTAGTCTGGAAGTTACATAAGTGTGATATGGATGATGTAGAGGCATGAAAAGACTGAGGACACGCGAAGTTCAGATGTAAAGAGTTCACATAATGGCAATGATGACGAGGAAAACGAAGTTACAGAAGAAGACAATAATGAAGATAAAGACTCGGAAAAAGCTCCAAAGGAAGATGAAGAGAGTGATGCAGAGGAGAAGGAATCAGAAGAACCAGGCGGTGAACGGGGAGATGAAACCAAGTTTGATGGTGACTTTAAAAAAGAAAAGCAACTGAAGAAATCTCCAAAATGGAAAGAAAAGCAGGATGTGAAGAACTCTCTCCCAAAACAGGCCTCTTCTGATTCTGTGAAGAGGAAGATTGGGAGCGACTCCAAAATATCCTCCACAAAAATTGATGGCAAGAACTCTTTGAAGACGCCGCCGTCCAAAAATCCAAAGTCTAAGAAAATTGGTGATACCGGCGAAAATGCATTGTCAAAAAAGAAGGATGCTGAATCACCTAATAAATCAGATTCAAAGTCAAATTCAAAGGAGAAACCTTCTGGTATGCTTTAATAACATTTTAAGTTGGTATGTGAAACAATAATGTTTGATAAATTAAGTGTCAAAATAGTTCGCCGGCTTGTAGATCATTTGTTCCGGAGTCTAAAAAAAATGTTAGATTAGTCCCCATAGACTCTTTTAATATAGTTGTAATAGTTAGAGGGAAGATTATTTTAGCCCCTATTAAACAATTATAGAGACTAATTTAGCATTTTTATAGACTCTGGACCTAAAATGACCACATGTAAATAGATATTGGACTATTTTGGCTCTTCATTCAATAACTTCTGACCACGGGCCGAATATTTTCACAATAAGCATTTGATCGTTGAATAGGCGGCATAGTGTGCTCGCGCACACACTCGCATGTGCATATATACTTTTGTGTGTGTGTGTGTGTGTGTGTGTGTGAATATCACAGTTATTTACCTTGATTTATCTTTAATTTCAAATCTACATGCTATTGTTCGCGGAAAAGCATCCAAGGGCAGGGCAAAATCTGGAAGAGCGCAGAAATCCGGTCCCACTAAAGCAGAGCTGAGGAATTCTATATGTAGGATCCTCAAGGAGGTTGATTTTAATACGGCAAGTCTATTATATAAAGCTCCATTACTATATTTTATTTGGTTGATGGTGAATTAGAGTTGACTTCTAATTTCTAGAATCCAGTTTCGTTGAGGAGAAAAATGAGTTTCACTTGGGATTGGAAGTTACATTCACTCTTTTTGGGGGCATTTACATACATAGCACCCAATTTTAATGTATTTACATATCTAACACTTAAACTTTACTTTGTTTACATTTATATCACCCAAGTTTTTCATATAGACACATCAAGAATACCACTATTTCAACTTTTAAAATGCAAAATACAACTTTTTCATGCACAGATATGTAAAAATTAAATTTTTAGATGTTAGATATGCAAATGCATAAAATTTAAGTGGTATATAAGTCCGTCCTTTTATTTTTGTTTAGAATATAACTCAAATCAGATTTAAAACTCAATTTCACACACTTGTTAACTCAAATCAGATTTAAAACTCAATTTCACACACACAAACAAGCCATTGGAATGAGCTCTCATGTGTGTTGGTGAAGCTGACTCTGTACTATTTCTTTTGCAACACAGGCTACATTTACAGATATACTTAATCAACTTGGTATGCATTCTCTTCATCTTAATTCTAATTTTTGTTTTTTTTTTTTATTTTTTGCTCAAATTTCATATTAATAATTTGTTAAGTACATTATTTTCATTTCATCTCTCAGCTTCAGAGTACAAAATAGATCTCACTCCAAGAAAATTTGCAATAAAACTAATGATCCAAGAGGAGCTCACCAAGTTGGGTGATGAGGAAGAAGAATACCAAGAAGAGGATTGAAATCCCTTATATATATATATATATATAGATGCCTTTAGACTGTAGTTTTTAGATGAGGGAATTGTAGGAAGAATACCAAGAAGAATACCAAGAAGAATACCAAGAAGAGGATTGAAATCCCTCTGAAATCTCTCTGTTCTTATATATATATATATATATATATATATATAGATGCCTTTAGACTGTAGTTTTTAGCTGTAAGTTTCATGGGCTGTAAGGTTCATGGAGTGGGCTGGTGAAATATTTATCAATCATTTTGACCTTTCTGCTGAGCTAAATAATATATTTTGGGCCCCCAACAAGTCTTGCCCCCTTACTGTTGTAAAAAAGTATGGTTAAGTTGTTAAAGTGGATGAAAAGTTGAACATGATTGTTTTTTTTAGGGTTTTTATTTGGGTTTGGTTTGTTTGCTGATTAATGAATGAACATAATACTCGGATTCCCTTTATTAGTTATGTGGTAGATTAGTGTTGTTTGAAGATCATTGTGTCGTTTTGTTGCATGCCACTCATTTCATATTGTATTTACATATAGAGCTGTCAAAGAAGCTTGTTGTTTGCGAATAGCTCGTGTTCGGTTTGTTCATGTTTAACTCGTTTTAACTTGGAAAAAAAAAAACTATTATATATATTATTTATATCATAATATATTATATTTGTTTATATCTAAGTTTAAATAATAACACCTTGTATTGTAATATGATTTTTTTTATTTTTTTTTGCATACATTTGATCTAGGCTCGAATCTCACATATACATCTATTTTTTTCAATTTCAATTTAATTTTAACGAGTCAATTTCAAGCCAAATACGAACACGAATGTTAAATTTTGAACGAGCCGAACACAAGCCAAATACCACATTGTTCACGAGTCTATTTCTAACACGAGCAATTTTGAACGAGTCGAACACAAGCCAAGTCTGAGCACGCTCAAACTCTGCTCGTTTACATCCCTATCTACATATCTAATACCAATATTCTAATTTTTTTATCGAACAACGAATTATCGGACATTCATATTCAAATATTAAAATAAGATTGTCGGAGCCATATTTCTTCGTATCCATACAATACATTTTACATGAATTTTGGCGCATATATATAAATGATCATGGTATTTTCCTATTTGATGTTTGATTCATTCACCATATATAATTACACATTTAAAAATACTTACTCAATATTTCACCTTTTACAAACTTATATTCTAAAAGAAATGACGAACAATCAACAAATTAATATAGATACCCAAAAATCAATTAATAACACGCATAAATCATTAAGAGATTTCGCCAATCCTACAACAGATGAGATTCATTTAAGTATTCAAATTCCTACAATAGAAACAAACAAATTTAATCTTAAGCCCCTTTTATCTTCATGATCAACATTTTAATTGATTATGCATTTAAAGACTAGTAATTTACACATTCACATGCCCACAATTAATCGTCCCTGATTTCCAAAATAAATAAATAAATAAAGGAATAAAGGAATTTTTACATACATGCCCCTTAATTCCTACGTATTTACATATCAAATATCTAAAGAGAAGGATAGTTTTGTAAATTTACAATCAATGGGAATTTGATGAAAATGAAATATATGGGGTGATGGTTTTTGCAATGAATTTTGATATTTGAGTGAGAATTTGAAGGTTGGATGAAAGAGAAGGATAGTTTTGTAAATAGCAATATCTAGAGTGCTATGTATGCAATTGACCCATTTTTTAACATATGAAGCTCATTTTGCAAATTACTTTAAAACAACATATCAATGTCTATAAATATAAAAATGCGGAAGGCTGAGGAAACTCACCATTAGGCTGCGGTTATGAGGCCCCTCCGGTCTTCGTCCTCGTCGGAGAAGGCATCCAAAAATTCAGCCTCTTCCCTGTTGAATTACACCAGAGAAAGAACTAAGAATCATAAGCAATGGTTGAAAAAAAAAAGGACGAGTTTTACGCACCAATCATTCAAAATATTGAATATAACATATTAACCACTCAAATTTTAAATATAACATTTTAACCATCCAGAAACTCTTCCCTGTTGAATTACACCGGAGAAAGAACTAAGAATCATAAGCAATGGTTGAAAAAAAAAAGACGAGTTTTACGCACCAACCATTCAAAATATTGAATATAACATATTAACCACCCAAATTTTAAATATAACATTTTAACCATACAGAACTTTCACTCAAAACCTTCACTGGTGGGTAAATGAGGATGGCTGTAATGAAAAAAAATTGTCGATGGATAGCTGGGTTCTAAGAGCAAAATATGAAATGAGAGATATATCAAATTTAAACTTTAAAATTAAGTATAATATAGAATAAAGTGTTATGTCATAGGAGCCACCACTTAAACCCTTGATGAGACAAAATGTTATATGATAGGGATCCATCTCTTGAATATGTAGAAGCCACCTCTAGAATCCTATTTGCGCGGTGGATAATTATGGGATAGCACTGACGAGAATATCAATCGCTTAAGAGAGGGAGATTGTGAAAACCCCCTGGTAGAATAAAGTTGAACTCTTAAAGATTGTAGCATCTTTTGGTTTAAAGCTTGAAATTGCATTAGAAACTCCAAATTTAAGTGTGTTAATGAGGAAGCACTCCAGAGATAGGTAACCTCTTCAGAAGTTAGACCCACGGGATAAAAGCACGAGACCATAAGGCCAAAGAGGATAATATCTCGATAGATGAAAGTTCAGACTGTTACACTGATTAACATCAAGTGAAATGACAGCCCTTGTACTCTGATTTTGACAACTATAGGTTTGTTTATGAATCCTAGGTCTATATTTGTTTCTATTGAGTGTTGCTTATGTGCCAAGTCAAAGCATACCTTAAACGTTCACAAAGGCGAGCCAATGCATCTGACCCGGTCCGGGACGCCACATCTTCAATGAGCAACGAATTGGATTTAGTCACATTTTCAGCGAGCCGAAATTCACAAAGCTCTTTCAATGTGCACGCATCAGTCAGGACAACTGAGTGACCGCCTCCAGCAGCCATTTTCGTCACTTCGCCGACACACCTGGCAGGCCATTAAATGGTTCAACTGTACTTCTCCATACATTTAAAACAAAGAAGCAGAAGCAATTCACAGAAATGACATACCAATCAACAGGAGAAGGGAACCAAGCATATGTTGATTTCTGATTAGCTGCCTGGCCATAGTTATTGTAACCCCACCCATATATTCTTCCATCCCTCATATACACAAGCGTGTGAGAATGTCCACAGGTGACAAGATGTACACCAGAAGGTATAGTTAACACTGGTATATTATGAAACAAAGATTCTGATGAATTGGCAGCACAGGAAAAATGACCAGTCTGAGGGCCAAGCCCTAATTGTCCGACTTGACTGCCACCCCAGGCATAAAGCGCTCCATCGACAGTCCGAGCACATGTGTGCACACCACCACAGGCAACATCTTTAATCGTCGTTCCGTCAAGAGCAACAACTCGTCTTGGAATCAGTTCTTTATCTCCATACTGAAGAGAGCAATGCCCAAGCTGTCCCATGCTTCCCAGTCCCCACGTATATCTACAAACGCATAATAATGAGAAAGTCCAAAGATTTGGGCTCACTAACAGTGAAATAATAAGTATATTTCAGTGAATAAGTATATTTCAATGAGAAATATATTTCAATGAGAAGTTAAAAAATTAATGAATCTAATTTGCAACTACAAATTATCATGTTTAACTAATTCCAAAGTGAAAAAATACAAGGAACCTGGCAAGCAACTCAGTGAAATTATGCAAAAACAACAAAGAGTCTACAACAACAAAGCCTTAATCCCACTACGTGGGGTCGGCTACATGAATCCCTTTTCTCCATTGCGTTCTATTTAGTGCCATATTTTCAATTAATTCTAATAAACTAAGATCATTTTTTATACAATAAGCCCAAGTCTTCCTAGCTCTAATCGGATCATCAGATAGTCGACGCTTAATGTGACCAAACCATCTAAGACAACTCTCTCTAATTTTGTCCGTCACTGGAGCTACACCAACCCTATCACGAAGATATTCATTTCGCATTTTGTCCCTAAGTGTAAAGGCACTCATTCACCTAATCATTCTCATCTCCAACAACACTTGACTTAGTATTATGCTTCTCTTTTAAAGGCCAACATTCAATGTCATAGAGCATTGCAGGTCTCACCACCATCTTATAAAATTTTCCTTTCAGTCTGAGCGGTACTTTTCTATCACACAAAAGACCTGAAGCATTCCTCCACTTCAACCAAACATCCCCATCTATATCACCATCGCTTTGAACAACAGACCCAAGATATCTAAATCGTTCACATTTTTAATAATTTGATTACCCAAAGTTACAATTCAGTCACTAGAGCTAACTACTACTAAAATTACATTCGATGTATTCAGTTTTAGTTCTACTCAAATGAAGGCATTTAAACTCCAATGTAGACCCCTCCATACATAGAACAAAGAGCGCAACAATATTATCGGTATAGCATTAAAAATTGTGCACCAAAAATAATATCAATTTTGGTTGGCACTATGAGAACATTTCAAAGTGGCACAGCAATGTTGCTTAAAAGAGATAAAAGATACTTCGGACAATAACAAACCACAGCACAAGAAATATGCAGACATTACGAAATAATAGTGCCAATGTGAACAACAGACCCAAGATATCTAAATCGTTCACATTTTTAATAATTTGATTACCCCAAAGTCACACTTCTGTCACTAGAGTTATTACTACTAAAATT
>NW_018164675.1:1311803-1339163 GCF_001263595.1 Phalaenopsis equestris
GTTTTAGTTCTACTCAAATGAAGGCATTTAGACTCCAATGTAGACCCCTCCATACATAGAACAAAGAGCGCAACAATATTATCGGTATAGCATTAAAAATTGTGCACCAAAAATAATATCAATTTTGGTTGGCACTATGAGAACATTTCAAAGTGGCACAGCAATGTTGCTTAAAAGAGATAAAAAGATACTTTGGACAATAACAAACCACAGCACAAGAAGTATGCAGACATTACGAAATAATAGTGCCAATCATTTTAACAAGGACAACAGTGCCAAGGCATTGAATAGGCATCATAAAGAACACCGAACTACTAGTCTAGCTTAATTATTCAAAAGCTAAGGGACGATTTGAGATCATTTTATTTTTATTTTTATTTGAAATAAAAATATATTTGATATGTTATAATATGTTTAGTTGTTTTTTAAAAACACAACATTTATATGTCCTGAAGTTAAAAAAAAAAACTAATTAGTATTTTAGAACAGAAAAATAAAAATATGCAAAAAATGTATTAAACAAACATATGTTTAAAATATAATATAAAAATAAAAAAAAAGTGATTCAAAACAGCAGCTAAACTTCTGCTACCATTCCCAAGAGAAAAGCATTTATAGTTTACTAAATTCCTGACAATTTCATGCAAGAAACCCGTTAGTCTTTGAGGCGTAAATGCATGAGTGCAGCAAGGTGACTTACAGCTCACCATTTTCCGATATAGCTGCGGTATGGTACTCCCCACATGACACTTGTGTGAGTTTCACAAGTTCAGGAGCTTCGTCTAGAAACCTTCCATAAGCGTTCAAAACACGACATCGCTGTAGCCCCTCACAAGTAAAACCTCTTCCTAGCTGGCCATACTCATTATAACCTGGTATGGAGAGAAAACCATAAGCACCAAATCTAATTAACTGATGAGATTAACAACTAAAAAAATCTCAAAATCTCAAGCATGATCTCAAATAATAGATGTCAAAACTTCAAACAAAACTGGAAAAAAAGGAAGATTTACATAATTAAATACAACTCAATTCCAATTTTACTTACATAGCCCCTTCAATTTTTTCATACACCCCCTCTATGCTTGAAAAGGTGTATTTCACTTTTTTTAAGTTAAACTGGCAGTATTTTTTGATGTAATATGAAAGATTTAGGTGCTATAAATGAAAAAAGCAAAGCTTAGGTGTTAGATAAATACATAGGAATTGGGTGGTATGTACATAAATGCCCCCAAAAACATAATGGTAGGGTGCAACTTTTCTGCATGCATAGAGCTTCTCTACTCTAGATGGTCACAGAAAAATGCATGGACTGCACAAAAGAAAATTTACCCCACGCTTGCAATAAACCCTCATCAGATAAGGCGACCGCATGAGTTGCACCACAAGAGACTTGATGTATAACCTGACAACAATGGATAATAAAGAGAACGACACAAAACATTCAACATTACTACATAAAAAGAAACTTCAGAGAAATAAATTGGAGTGTGACATAGTAAGAACCAAAGCATAAAAAGAAACTTCAGAGAAATAAATTGGAGTGTAACATAGTAAGAACAAACTATATGAATAGTTTGTATTATAAAAAATGCAATAGATTTTACCAATGTACATTAGTATAACCTGAGAATGACCATATAAATTTTGGAAGCGCATTAAATTTACATAGAGCAGGCCATGCATTTAATGACACTGCAAATTTCAAAATTTTCATAACAAAAGTCTAACCACAGAAGTACGGTTCATCAAGCCTTTTCTGAATGACTCGCGACAAACCTTGCTTGTGAGACAAGATAGAAAGTTTGAAATCACTTCATGTCAACCCAAATTTATAAACAAGACCACATAGTAGACATGTTGAACTACTACACTAAATTACCTGTAGCTATCCAATCGGTATAAACCTCATTGCACCATAAAATTTAAAGATTGTCAACGCCATATAGAAAGTTTGACTTGAGTTTTGATGACAGAAAATGTCTTCTAAATTCTAGACATTGCATTTTCACATTGGTGGATTTAGAAGGGATCCGGAGGGGGTTTGTCAAAATAAACTTGTTTATGTATTATTTATATTTATCATATATGTATGTATCTATTCTTTTTTTTACTCATAATAACTATTCAAATTATTGAATCATAATTAAAAAATTGTGAGTCGTTTTTAAATTGTTAGATTGTGGCCCCTCTTAACAGTATTTGCATCAAAATGATGTAAATGGTGAAACAAAACCGTGAAGAGCTTATGAATCTGACGTCCTTTACTTTAAGGCAAAATACAAAATTACTACACATTATAATTAATGTAAAATGAAAAAAAAAAGTATGCTTCTCACTGTATTAGGAGTAAATGCCCCCCAAAATAAGCGTGGATAATTGGAACCCTGAAAAGAAGAAGGTAAAATTGTTAGATGACAGAAAAACCTGCATTAAAAAAAGAAGAGCGGAAGACCTGATTTTGTCCCCAGACCCAAAGCCTGCCAGTAGACATTTTTCCATCATTTTCTCGCGGTTCTGCGATGGCAGCTGTGCAATGCGCTCCGCATGATACATATTTCACAAATTCAGTTTGCAATAACTCTACTTTTCTGGGGTGCTTTGCGCTTTCTTCGGTTCCATCTCCAAGCTGACCATAGTCATTAGAACCTAGTTTAACACTTATTTAGATTCTATTACAGCCAGAAAAATTCAATAAAACTTCTCCTGATTTACACATGCATCGCATATAAGTATTAAACTGTAAAAAATCAAAACTTAGATAGGTAAGTTTCTCTTTTTTTGTACCGGTCCCGGTTTAATTCTAGCTTAAGAGACTCTCCACAGGTTGACAATAGAACAAGAGCTGGAAATGATAAAAACAACTTCTTGAACATTTCAAAACTCCCAGTGATATTTTATTTTTGATTTATCACAAACTCAGAGCTACCAGCTGCTAATTTAGCAATTCATATACCAATACCTTGAACACTAATACCATCATAAACCATGTAAAAAATAACTTTGGAATTGGATGGGTAGAAAAAACCAAAGTTATGAGCATCTATATAGATGTGCATCGAAAGTGTGCTTTCCAAGATGGTTGCAACGAATATGACAAAATTAGGGGAGATCTCGCCTAGGAGTCCAACATCACTCGCCCAAAGCTCAAACATGACAGTCTAAGGTTCTCAGACCAGAGAAAGTTATAGATAAAATTACAGAGGAAGCCCCTGGTGTCTCACCACTCTTTCGATCAGGTGACCTTTACCCATTCCCTAAGCAAACCACCATTTTGACAGCAAAAGCCTCTGAAGCACTTGCACAGGCAGCCACCCACATGTAATCTCCAAGGTTCAGAGTACTATGTCCAAATGCCTGTAATAATCCAATCACTTAACTTTATTTATAAATTTTCCTATCCATCCAAAAACTTAAAAATAAAGGAAGCAATTAAAGAAGATGTCTATAGTATAATGGGCTTTTGAGTTATGGAAAATAGAACACACAATGCTGCTCTCTATAAATTCTCTCTATTTTTCTCCTCTCTATCACTTCAGCCTAGCGGATCTTTGCTGACCTGCATTGTTGTTTCATTAGTCGAATCGAGTAGACGTGCAAAGGATGAAGGTCGACAAATGCAGTTATACACAAATTGTGTCTAAATTGCTCTGATAACTGCCAAAGCCAATCAACCATTACCGTTCACAAAAAGAATCAAATCAATGCATCTAAAATTTAAAAAAAATACTTAAAAAGAAGGCCAAAGACAGAGTTTAGGGGCACAGCAATGATCCTTCCATAAAGTTAGATAGATTACCTTCTCTATGTAAAAAGACCATGACAACGATGACCAGAGACACAATCATGAAATCTTGATTGGGTTCATCATAATTCCCCTTGCCATCCACTCTAAAACTCAAGATGAAAAATTGTATTAATCTTTAAATGTAAACTCTAGTTGTTGCAACTATACACTAAATATTCACTACGTAACGACTAGCCTTAATTAAAAATGATCTCCCATATCAATAGGGATAATTAAACATGGAACTTTGCACTTATAGGAAACCTCAAACCTTAGATCTTAAACTTCTAGCAAAATGAGAGTGAAATCTCAAGGCAATGGCTTATTTGCAATCAAATCTACCTTCTAAAAATTTGAGAGCAGAAATACCGAAAGGATCTTCCATCTCCATTATATGACAATAACTTTCAGGTACTTTTTAAGTGTTGATTGCCACACCTTCTATAGGTGAGACCTATTATCCGAAGAATGAAGGACATTACATCCCCATAACTAGGTGAGTTGAAAGGTTGAGGTCATGACAGACAAACGTGATTTATAGGGAGGTCACAAAAATGAAGCCACCAAGGTAGTTTATGATGCCCCATCTCAAATCATATAGAGGAAATACAAATTCATCCAACCACCTAGCCTATTTCAAGTCAACCAAATTCCTACTTAACATTAATAAAACCTTGAAGTGACACCCCTATTTTTAACTACCTTCAAAGAATTGCCTCTACCAGTTCTCCTACCTCTTCCGAGTATTAAAAGATGTTCTAGAAGCCACTCTCAATATTTTGTAGAATATAAGGTGTAATCCTAGAGACTCTCTCAATTTTTTTAGAAGTTCCAAAATGAAGATACCTTTCAAGTATTCTAAGTGTTGACAACCATACCTTCTATATGCGAGACCTATTATCCCAACAATGAATGATATTACATCCCCATAACTAGGTGAGTTGAAAAGTTGAGGTTATGAAGGACAAATGTGATTCATAGGGAAGTTATAAAAATAAATACCCCAAGGCATTTTATGATGCCCCTCCCCAAATCATTGACGTGGGTGCTGGCTGAACCGGCCCAGGCAAAGGCCAACTAGACCAGCCTATCACATTAAAGGCGAGAGAAGCCTATCCCGATCTTGCTCCAGATATTCTCCACTGCCGCCAAAATCTCCCCTTGCCTTTCCTGGTTGCCACCCAAGTGGAGTGTCTTTCCCTTCCTATTTTATCTATTAGTCAATATATATGCGTGTTGTTTCCTTCTTGTTCTGAGTTACATGTTTTTGCGCTTTTGTTTCAAATTCCAATGTGGAGTTGTTTTACCTTTTCTACGATTGTTTCCAAGGATCAAGGTGTAAATGAGTCAATTCAAGCTCGACCACCCTCGACTGGAGCTTGATTAATTTTATTAAGTTCGAGCTCGCGAGCTGGCTTGTTAATTATAAAGGAGAAAAAAAATGATATTAATTTAAGCTAGATTTATAATAAGAAGCCAATTAGAATGAACAATTAAGAGATAAATAATAACAAATCACTTACTATACAATACAAAATATTATTTTGTAAATATTTTTAATACCTTAGATAAAATCTTGAGATTTTATATATTCTGACTATATTTTATATCAATATTTTTTTTTAAACGAGCAGGCTCACGAGCTAAAGAGTTGAGTCGAACTGGCTTGAGCTTAGCTTGTTAGCTCATCGAACTCAGTTCACGAGTCACTAATCGAGCCGACCTTGAGCCGGCTCACCCCCCTATCCGAGAAGGTGGTGGTGTTCGGCTGTTTCTTCCTCCAAGATGGCGATTAACTCGACCTCTCCCCCTCCCACCTCCCACTCCAGTTGTCGCCAGGCTACTAGTCATCCACTGTTCCAATTGCTATCTTCATTCTAGCCCGCAACAACCCTTCTAAACATCATCCACCTTTTCTACCACCCCGCTTTCACAGCATTACACCACCTGCCACCTCATCTCCTTCCCCAAAGCCTTCTCCACCATTTCTCCCAGCTGCCAGCCTCCCAAAATACCAAAAGAATCTTCCATCTCTATTATATAACAACTTTCAAGTACTAGAATATTGGTTGTATCACTTGCTATAGATGAGACCTATTACCCCATCGATGAAGGAGATTACCTCCCCTCAACTAGGTGAGTTGAAGGGTTGAGGTCACGATAGACAAATGTGTTCTATAGTAGGGTCATGAAAATAAAGCCCCGAGAAAGTTTAGATGTCCCACCGCAAATCATATAGATGAATGACATATTCATCTGACTACATGCCCCACCACAAATCATATAGAGGAATGGCAGTTTCATCTGACCACATAGCCTATTTCAAAAGTCAATCATACTTCTTAAAATTAATAAAGCCTTGAAGTGGCACAGCTATTTTTAGCTACCTTCAAGAATTGTCACACTTCCAGTTCTCCTACCTCCACCGTGCCTAAAATAATGTATATAAATTCATAGCGATTAAAGACCACTAAAATTTTCTTAAAAAATGTATATAAATTCATAGCACTTAAAGGCCACTAAAATTTTCTTAAAAGATAAGGTAGGATACTAGTTAGATACTAGTGAATCCCTCAATTTTTTTTAGGTTCCAAATGAGATACTAAAATTCAAAAGCTTGGAACCTGTAATCACCACACTTCTAGTTCTCCTACCTCCACCGTGCCAAAAATAATGTATATAAATTCACAATTGCTTCAAGGCCACTAAAATTTTCTTAAAAGATAAGGTAGGATACTAGTGAAATACTAGCAAGTCCCTCAATTTTTTAAAGGTTTCAAAATGAGATACTAAAATTCAAAAGCTTGGAACCACTAATCACCCAAAGCTACCTTCATCCTAGGCTTACCGGAGGGACCTTTCAACAATAAAAAATATTGGCCAAGTTGCTTGAACTATTCAAAAGCCATGTCAATAGTGAAGAAAATAATGAAATAATTGAATCATCTACCTCGATTCACTCTGGAGTACCACCTCCCTCTCCCAATTAGTAGGGCCCCATTAGTGATGGGGATCACCCTAAGCTCATTATGGCAAAAACAAGAGCTAATACAAATCTACGAAAAGAAGGCCACATTATATTATCCTTATTGTGTTTAGAGGGCTCGTTCATTTGAGCAACCACTTAGGATTGCCAATCTACTCGGTGTTCGCAAAGAACAGTCGTCATACCCCTCACAGTAGCATTACAAGAAGCAATTATCAATATATCCAACAATCACCCCTATGCAGCCTGAGTAACTTGCCATGATAAACAATTTAGAGGACTGTTTGCCAAGTCAGTTGTCTATGTAGGCCATCAAAGTGGAAGGATCAAACAAAATCATAGCTAAAATACTCGGCATTACAACACTAATTGAGACCAAGGAAATCAGAGTCAACCTCATGTTTGTTCAACATGAACATCACTTTGAACTAAGCTAGTAACACCACTCGCCTCTTTGACTTTCTCTTTGGTTTCGACAATCCCAAAATCCTCAGTACCTCGACATAATCTAGAATGGCGTAAATGTTGTACGTGCATACAAGAGAAATTTACAATGACATGAAATGATTTCATATAACGGGTGGATAAAAGCTAAAGCACCAACTTTTAAAGGCCTTAATCGCGAAGAAATGTTGGAAAAAGGAAAGGTTCTTGGGTATCTTTTCCTTCCTAGTATAGGAAATCAAAGTGACAATGCACATGAACCAGCTGGCCCTAACTTGGGTAGAAACAACTCTATAGAAATTCAAGGTATTGGCCAACTCCATCACAAAGAAAGCCTCAATTCAATTCAAAACTATCGTGCATAAAAGAATAATTCATCTTTTTCGAATGAGTTGAGAAGCTCACTAGCCAGCACAGGTTGTATGTTGAAATCATTGTCGTAAACAATAATAAAGAATACACACCGCATCAATGAGCATAAGCTTAAACAATGAGTCTAAGTATACTCACCCTCTTGAAACCCCTTTGCACACTTCATTAGAGGGGACAGCTATGATTTGTAGAAGATTTGAATAAGGATGGAGAGAAGATTGTGTGAAAAACCAAAATAGTAAAAGAAGATCCTTGAAGGGTCCAAGTATACTTATAATGAAGAGAGGCCATGATTTTCAAGGCAAGCATCACATCAACCACAAATACATAGATCTATGTCATACCTCCTGCTTCATTGCCACATCAGCTTTTCACTCATATCCCAAAAGAACATGGAGTGGCTGACACAAGTAAAGCAAATGAAAAGGCAATAAAAATAAAAGAGGCTAGTACACCGGATTGGCATGAACAAACAATGAAGAATGAAAAAAATTTATTAGAAAAAAAATAGGGAGTACACATAAATTACAATTTCTTTATATATACACATTACATAAAGGCAAGTTTATCATTACTTGCCAACAAGGAAACTTTTGCAAACAAGGTCATTTAATAAATCCTTTAGACAATCTCATTCCTAATTAATTTATGTAGAACAAACTTGCTACTAACCAAGTATTGGCTTGTTCAATATAATTACACGAATTCATCGATAATAAAAAAACGCAAAGTTCAACTCCAAAACTTTTCAACAAGGGTAGCATAAGACTAGCCAAAAGAGGGAGCGCTCTATCTCCTCTAAGAGAAAGCCTTTCAATACTTTCACTAATCTAAGTTATTCATTCAAAATTCGCATGCATCCCCTCAGTGGAACCAGTGATCCCCCTCAACTTAGTTACTTTGGCCTGCAAGCACCCTAGTGGCACAAGCGAGCTATAACATGTCACATGGGTTCAAGTGAAGAGGCATAACAGAGACGTGAACACTATATCAAACACGTGCTAACATTGTTTGTTAGGAAGGCTTTGCTAATGACTTTGGCAATAGAATCCCTATGAACATCTTATAACTGACCCTTCAAAGGCATACAGGCAATATAAATAAAAATTTCAAGAAGCATGAATTCTCTATTCAAAAGATTATAGTGGGAAGCCTTACCCAAGGAAGGGATCCAGGGACCAAACTCGCAGCCTCCGAGACGTCCGGTCGGTGGCCTAAAAGCTCACTCAAAATCAACTGGACAATGAACCCATTCAGGATAGCAGCCACAGGACACAATGGAATAACCCCAACCAATGAGGTTCAACAACTTTACCTTCGCCAACAACTTGTCACTACTCTCTACTCCCTAAAAAAGATTCAACAACCTCAATTGGACCCTCGAAAGAATGAAGGAGAAATTAAAAAAAGATGTCGATGATCATAATGGATAAATACCAAATTTTTTCTCAATAAATAAATCATTATTTTAGTCTCTTAAATTTTTAATTTAGAAAAGAGAAATCACCAACCTGTAACCTTAGGATCATCAACCTGACTAGAGCACTTGGAGGGTCACAAGTGTGAAACAGTACAATGCATGGTATTTGGTCTTACTCTTTGAGGTACACTAGCATCTACGTTCTACTCCTTGAATTTGTTTTTTCCTTTGAATTGTGAAACAAAGAGAATACCTCACAAGTCACTAAACTCTTTGTAAGTTATGATCAACTTATATTAGTTTTGTTTAATAAATATGAACCTGAAGTCTATAATAATCTCATAAATGAAGCAATCAATGGACTCTATCAGGTTGAGTCAACTACATCCTCTAAGTAAACTCAGGACCAAAACAAACCTGAGGTCTAGAATAATCTCTTAAATGAAGCAACCAATGAACTCTATCAGGTTGAGTCAACTACATCCTCTAAGTAAACTCGGGACCAAAACAACTCAGGATGATGAAATCGTGGGATCTTCAGCGGGTTTTAACTATCCCTCACCACTTACTTGAAACTTAACAGTGGTAAAATTCATTAACCTGCACCATAATTTAAATCGTAATTGATGCTACTATATACTACGCAATCAAGTCCCTAATAACTAGCCATAAATGAAAGTCTTATTTCATTATGGGGGAAGTAATTAAACATAGAGGACTTGCGCTTATGGGAAATCTCGAAACCCATATGTTAAAGTCCTCAAAAAATGAGGGTGAAATCTTTGAGTAGTGTCTTATTTATTATTTATCTGCCTTCAAAAACTTTGACAAAAAACTCACGATAAACTCCATACCTAGAGTTGCAAATGAACGAAGGCACTTTGTGAACAACTCGAGCTCGGCTCAATTAAAATTCAATCATGTTCGTTCAAATTAGTAAATAGACAAACTTGAACTTTTTTTAAAAGATCAAAGCTTAAATGAACTAAACATTAACATAGTTGAACTTGTCATTTATGTTCACGATCAAATTCATTTGTTGTTCAACAAATAACTTGTTAAGTAGTTGATATTAAGCTCGATGATAGCTCAGATCATAAATGATAAATTATTTAAATAAAATTTAGTTAATTAAAATATTAACTTATTTGTTGATAGCTCGATGATAGCCCGCATCTTATATGATATATATAAATGCTCGATATTAAGTTTATGTACGTTTTAAAGTTGTCATTTTTAGTTGTTTGGTTAAATCATGCTTAAATGCTACACAAATCATTCTACTAAACAACTCCTAAATTAGAGATTTATGGCAAATTGTAGGAGAAAAGAGATTTAAGATATTATAGGGTTTCAACTTTTTAATCAATAATTTAATAATTATGATCAAATTTGTAAAATTATTTATTGATTTTTTTATGAAATTCTAGATACTCATTTAAATTTTTTAGTTTTTTTATTAGCTCTTTTAAATACTCGTTCACTTCTCATAAATAAATGAAGTTCAAACAATGAAAAATTTAAATAAGTCAAACTTGAACAATATATGAAAGCTCAACACAAGCTCAAGTCAAACATGAACAACTTATAATTATACCAAACCAAGTCCAAATTATGGTAAAGTGGACACAATTACAACCCTATCCAAACCCCAAAAAAAAACCCCACTTTCATTTTCATTATTGAAGGACGTTAGAGCATTGAATTTTTTAATGCCTGCAAAGATATCTATAATATGTTATATTTTTGAGTTGCGATGAATAGAATGGTCAGAGATTTTTTTAATGGATTTTTACTCTATTTTTCTCATCTTTATCACTTTAACCTCAATGATCTAGTCATTAAGGGTGCGTTTGGGAGCCCGTTCCTTCGGCCTCTCATTTTTGGAATGGCGAATGACGTGCTTGGAAGCCTCTTTTTTGTGTGTTTCACTATCAGTAGACCGCTAATCAGCGAAAGCTGAAACAAAGGGGGGCCTGTGTGTTTCCGCGACCCGAGCTCCGTTGCGAGTGGTAGTTGATGTCCCTGCTCTTCAATTCATGGAATACCTGACCATCTTCGCGCAAATACCCCTCACACCTCTCCTTGTTTGTCAAGTGTTTTTAGGACTGAAACCGGTTGCACTTGCCTCCCTTTGTTGTCAGTGTCGTCGACTAGTTGTCTCCCTCCGTTGAAGATTTAATCCTTTAAGTCTTTTTTGCATTTTCAATTTCCCTCTGCTTCATTGGCTCATTTATGTGCATTGTTTTTTTTTTTTCTCTCTGGAAATTTTTGTTGTCAAGTGTTTTTAGATGTTTCACCAAAGGTCGATTTGCACTGTGTTTGATCATGTGCATTGTTTTTTTTTTCTCTGAGAATTTTTTTGCACTGTGTTTGATCATGTGCATTGTTTTTTTTTTTTTCTCTGAGAATTTTTGGACATATTTTTATTATGCTTGCTCTGATGTTAGTAATTTTCGATTTGTTTGCTCATCTCTTTTTCAGTCTAGAAGAACATTTTGCGGGGAGAACTTTAACCATGGGTTCCATTTTTTTATTTTAAGATTTTTAATATTGGAAATGCATCTGCTTTGATGCAAACTTGAAGACGGTATCTATTTCATTCATTATCATTCATGAGAAGTTATGGAATGATAGATATATGAGTATTGTTCTTCTATTTCTCTGAGAACTTTTCTTAGACTTGCTTTCTAAATGTTTGTTCTTATGTTAGAATTATCAATTTAATTGTTTTTTCCCCATTTTCAATCTACAGAAATATTTTGGGGGGAGAAATTTTAGCACTAGTTTTTTTTTTCTTTTATTTGAAAGTGTTATACTATTGGAAATGCATATGTTTTGAGGTAAATTATAAGGTTACAAAATAGATTAGTTACCAGAATCAATTTTCCCTCATGATCATTCAGGAGAAGTTATGGAAAGATAGATATAAGGTATTGTTTCTCTTTATCGCTGAGAATTTTTCTTAGACTTATTTTTTAAATGATTGTTCTCATGTTAGTAATTGTCAATTTAATTACTCCTTCCTCATCTTCAATCTACAGAAATATTTGAGGGAGAAATCTGAGCACTGGTTTCATTTTTTTCTTTTATTTGAAAGTATTATGCCATTGGAACTGCACATATTTTAAGACAAACTTGAAAGTTACATGGAAGAAAAGTTAGCAGCATCAATTTTCCCTCATGATCAATCAGAAGAAGTTATGGAATGATAGATATGAGTACTGTTTCTCTGTATCTTTAATAATTTTTCTTGGACTTGTATTTTAAATGCTTATTCACATGTCCGTAATTGTCAATTTACTTGATCTTTTCGCATCTTCAGTCTATAGAAACACTTTAAGGGGAGAAATTAAAGCACTAGTTTCATTTTTTCTTTTATTTGAAGGTGTTATACCATTTAAAATGCATATGTTTTGAGGCAAATTTGAAGGTTACACGATAAATACAATTAACAACATTAACTTTTTCTCATGATCAATCAAAAAAAGTTACAAAAGGATATATATATGAGTATTGTTTTTCTGTATTTCTGAGAATTTTTCTTGAACTTGTTTTTTAAATGTCTGCTCTTATGTAAGTAATTGTCAATTTGCTTGTTATTTCAGGCTACAGGAGAAATTTTAATACTGAAAATGCATATGTTTTGCGCAAACCAAAATGTTTTATGCTAAATAAGTTAGCAATCGTGGAAGGTTATAAAATTGTTATTTAGAACAATGATGAAATATAACTATCAAAGGGCTCATCCGGTCACCATTTGTCAATTTTAAAATTGGCAAGTTTTGCCACAGAAACTCTACCTATCGCTAGATAGCATGTACAAGTGTTGGTATGAATAGAAAAAATGATGATTATGGATGTAGTCTTCTTTGATTAAAAGATCTCACTAAGCTATAATGATTCATTCGAAGGCCCGATTTGGCTAGCGTGATTGAGGCAGAGGAAAATTGTTGAGAATTTATCTGGCATATAACCTTCAAATTTACATCAAATTATATGCATTTCCAATTGTATAAATCTTTAAAAAAAAAAAAAAATAGAACCGGTTCTCAAACTTCTCTCCCCTGAATGTTCCCCTAGACTAAAGAAGAGTCAATAACAAGCAAACTAACAATTACTAACATGAGAACAGACATATAAAAAATAAGTCCAAAAAAAATTCTCAGAGAAACAGAAAAATAATCCTCATATATCTATCATTTCATAACTTCTCATGATGATCATGAGGGAAAATAGATATTAACTTATCTATCATGATTTTTGAGATTCATCTGATCTGCTTCGGATGGTTTGTGGACCCATAAGTTTGTTGGTTTTCATTCGTAATGATGCTTTTCGAGTTTGTTTCAGTGACATATTTTAGTTTTATTCTGAAATATTTTGTAGAGCAATGATGAAATAAAATAAAACAAAAGCTCAACCGATTACCAATTATGAATTGTGAAAAATGACCCTAAAACTTTGACACAGATATTGATTGTTCTTTATGCCTAAAGTACACAATTGGTGATCTTGGATGGAGCACTTTTTGATATTATTGATTTGAATCTGAACTCTATTTTTAAATCAACTTTATTATATTTGTTTTCTCTTCAAGTATTGTTGTTTTACATGCTAAATAATATTATTTCAACACTATTTCTTATTTATTTATATATCAGATGAATAAACAAAAGGAATGTGATATAGCTACTATTTGGGATTGGAAGACGAAGATAATTTTCTGTGATTAATGCTTGAAGAGGTAGAAAATGATAATAAACTGGTCCTACACTTCAATAAAGAAGGTTTGTAAAATATCACGAAACACTTTCAAGAAAGAATTGGTAAACTATACGACAAAACTAAGTTGAAAAACAAATGAGATCAACTTAAAAATGATAGAAAGTTATTGAAGGAGCTAAAGAGAGGGGCTACTGGTTTGGGGTGGAATCTTATTAGTAAAACAGTTGATGCACCAGAGGAGTGGTGGCAAAAAAAAATTTCAGCAAGTAGAAAATCTTACATTCAATAGTAATTAATTTAAAATTATGATTCTTAAAAATCAAGTTTGTTAATTGAAGGTCATGTCGAACGCTAAAAAATTTAGACTAATTGGTATTGACCCGAAGCTGGAAAAGTTAGATACTATGTTCCTCGGTGTTGTAGCAAGAGACGTCAATGCCTGGGCTACAACACAAGAGCCCACTTAGAATTTGGATGAGCCCAAATGTGCTCATTCCAATGAGGTCCATGAGGAACAACAAGAGAAAAGAGAGCAAGGGGAATCCAGTTAGTCCAAACGTCCTGCACCCTCGTCATAGAAAAGGAAAAAGAAAACTAAGGTTAAGGCGACTAACTTATCCTAGCATATCTCACAGCTGGTGACAAAGTGCACCAGTATCATAACTAGTGTCTGCACAGCTCTACATGCATACCCAACTATGACAGATTTTGTCAAGTTACTCGGCTCTATCCCAAACAATTTTGGTAACATGCCCCTCTACTTATTTGTTGTAAAACTTCTGAGGACCAAAATAAGCGGGGGACTTTCCTTACACTACAATTCCTTACCTTTATTATTTCTTAGAGAGTCAGACTAACTAGATGACACACCCCTCTAATTTTTTATTTGTTGCTACTATATCATATTGCTTATTTTTACTAATTAACATTTCCATCGTGGACTATGTCTTGTTTCAACTATTTCTGACATCTAAATAATTGTAGTTTTACGTAATTGTACTGCTTTCATTGCTTAGTTTAAGCATTTTCCTGTTATTTAAATAACCTATTCTTTTTAAACAAATTTCTTTCAGACAAATGGAGCCACCAAATAAAGAGGAGATTATAGAGATAGTTGAGTGAGTAACTATCATTACTAGCATAGTTTATCCAATTCATGAGTATTATCAGAAAAACTCATGTAAAACACTTTGGATGTCATCGTCATCTCTAGGTAACAAATGGGTTGACTAATTCATAACATACTTCTGATGTCAAAAATTATATTCTGCTATTTACTGGATGAATTTCAATCCAAATATGATTTGCACAGATCTTCACGATTTACATCCCGAGAAGTTTTAATCATCACGTTTTTAATTATGTCACACAATGAGTCGATTTGTGTTGCTTCTGAGTGTTTCTAACACTCTAAAGAGATAACCAGCAGATATTTTCACATCAGGGTGAACTCTCTGGTGAAAATGTCGAATGACAATGTCAAACCATTAGACCCAACTTTTGCGCAAATACCTCGGGAAATCCACAGCGATCCGAGATACATGTCATTTTTAATGTTTTGATCTTTATTTAATCTAACATTACTACAACAACAACAACAACAAAGCCTTAATCCCACTACGTGGGGTCGGCTACATGAATCCTTTTTCTCTATTGCGTCCTATTTAGTGTCATATTTTCATTTAGTTCTAGTAAATTAAGATCATTTTTAATACAATAAGCCCAAGTCTTCCTAGGTCTACCTCTGCCTTTCTTAACACAATAAATGAAAATATGTTTAACACAATAAACATATTTTCATTTAGTTAATCTAACATTACTACAATAAACAAAATTTATTAATAACCTATATTGTAACATTTTTCTCTAAAAATAATTACAGAAGAGCAATTGATGTCACACATGTCGATGCACGCGTTAGCGGTGAGAAAAAATAGCATATATCGGAAGGTGTGGGCTACTACACATAATATATTAACAGTATGTGATTTCAACATGTGTTTTACATTTCTGATGGTAGGCTGGAAAGAGAGTGCACACGACAAAAGAGTTTTTAAATTTATAACCAAATGGCGTGAATACAAATTCCCGATGCCTCCTCAAGGTTGGTGCACTTTAGTCATATTATAATATTTCCATTTGAACTAATCAACTAGTATTGCCTATATTCAGAAAAATATTACCTAGTCAACTCGAGATATTCATTGCAACGGAGGTTTTTAAAGCTATTTCCCAACACAAAGAATCAAATTCCTAATTTTGAGTGCAACAGTCAGATGATTAGAGGGAGGAATAAACTCTTCAACAAAAGACACTTGTCATTACGGAGTGTATCGAGAGAGCATTCGGTGTATGGAAGAAAAATTGTGTCATACTCCGAGATATGCCTACATATTCTTTCAAAAAATATGTGAAGATAATTGTTGCAACAACAACACTCCATAATTTTATACGAAGGCATTTATCTTCAAATGATAACGATTTCAAGATCTTAGATGAAGATCCAATTTACATGTTTGAGGAAACTTAACCATCATCAGGTCGGACCTTCATTGCTTGAAGAGGACTTTAGTACAAATGAGCACTTCACTCCTGAGAGAAATATCCCTATTTATTTGTTGTTGATTCATATTTCAACGCTATGTTGGTTCTTTGGATATATATTTTCTAAATATTTGTAACAATCTGTATTGTAGTTTTTTATGACCTGACAACCTTTATTTTTTATTTTAAGACTTCTATGTTTTTATATTTTTTGAAGGTTATATTGCTTATTTTTTTTAATTAAAGCTATTTATAATAACAGGAAATATGAGTTCAAGAGCATCAGTACTTCGAAAGTTTTGCCCTGTCATTGTGGCTATAGGGGTGTTCAGCATCAATCAAGAATGAAAGGCAACTATGGAAAAAGCTTTTACATTTGTTTCAGAAACAGAACTCCTGTAGATTGCGACTTTTTCCGTTTAGTTGATGACACTGATGAGTTCCCTCCAGGCCGTGATCAGGCGAGGGAGATGCTAGCATGAATAGGAGATTATCCCGAAAACTTGATCATCAGGAACTGAAGACAAACATCATTCTAGGTCTGATAGTTACTATTATTATCTTTATTATTATATCTATATGTTTCAAGTAACTGCTCACCTTTTTATGTATTAGAGTATTTTGCACTAATTGATGTTTTTCTGATAGTAGGACATCTTACTGTTATTTAATTATAATTATTCTAAAAACTGTACTTCTTCTAAAATATTACATATATAAGGGCAAAATAAATCTTCTAATAAAAAATAGTTGCAGCACAACAAATCTCTCAAATAGACTCTTGTTTCTTCATCAAAAGCTTTCTAACAGCTTCTGACAAGTTCTTCTCTAAGAAGCAACTTCTAGGAAAAGCAACAGTTGCCCCAAACACACCCTAAGATTCACAAGTCATCCACAAATGGATTTGGGTCCAGCAACAACCATATGTAACACAATATAATTTAGAAGCACTCCTACTGAATAGATACCACCTAAAAAACTGTCAAAATGTTATTGTTTCGTGTAAAATACACGAAGATATCTCTTCTTTTTCATAAAACATTGTTGAACTCTCTATGTCCACTATGCAAAACGCACAACATGGCAAGGAAGTGATTCATCAACCAAATATAAGAACAACAAGAGTGAAAACAAGAAAAATCTGAGGAATCATATAATCAGATAAACGGAGTCCATCACCTCCTTAAGACTTTTGGGCTACAGAGAAGCTGCTAGAATTTGGATTAATGATGCTTGCCATCTAATGGAACCGTCATGGCACCAAACATAGAACATTCTGCAGGTTAGTGAAGAATGTTTTTCAGTGTAGAACTCTGTCATCCTTATATCGTACAGATTATGCTCAACAATGCCGCATACGACGTGAATGATAGATACTAGCAAAGCTTCTCATTAAATGAGACACTCTTCATCGTTGATTCTTTTCCAATTTTAAAAAGATATGTTCGGCCCGCTGCAAGAAGCAACCAAGCACACAAACGAACAAGCAGTCTTTTTTTTTTTTTTTTTTTTTTGCATCTCATTTAGTATCAGATGTGAATTAAAACAGAAGGAATAATAGGAGATCTAAAGCTGTACGATTCAAGAAACCAGAAAACACAAGGATTATGAATAATTCAATCCCAAAACAAGCAGTTAACGCGCACTTAAACTTTGTTCGCCTCCACGCCCATCTAACTTCAAATTATAAACTTTCGAACATTGAAGTGTAAAAAGCTCACTAAACGATACAACAAAAGTTACGAGACAAACCCCATGTGTACAGAGACCCGTCCGACGCAACAGCTGCAGTATGCTCGCGGCCACACGCAACATCTAACCATCGCAAACTCCTCCCTCCCGGCACATTAAATAGCTTGGGAGAAAGCCGCTTCGGGATCCTCAACTGACATTCCTCCCCCTTCCTGGCAGTTTGCCCGCAGTGGTTGTACCCCCAAACATAAATCGCACTCTTCATCGGGAAGCTCACGGGCTGCAACTCGCACAAAACCCCATCCGCATCCATCTCCCAACCCTCCTTGCTGTTCAAAACGATCAACTATATTACATAAACAACAATGCCGTAATAAAAACAAGTTACGGAGATAAAAGATCGGCTCATCACGCCATCTGGATTTACCTTCCGCAAGCTTCTGAACGGGGATCCCGACACACAGTTCCCAACTTCCGTCTTCGTATTATACCCTGAAAGCGGAAGATAATGGAAACCCAAACAAATACGATCAAACTCAAAACGTCTAATGCGTCTTCGCCAAGAAAATAACTATCAAAGGTAGTAAATCGTCGCATCTTAAATCAGTATTACCTCCAGAAATCTTCCAAATTGGGATCCCAAAATGAAAACTGTAGCCAAGTGTCCTTCTCAAGCAAAAACTAGAATACTACTTGAGGAAAAACAGACGAAACCGACACAGAGAGACAGAGAGAGAGAGGAACCAGATGAAACAGACCAGGAGGAACAGACGAACCAGAGGGGAGTTACCCACTTGGATATTAAAATAATGGAAGATCTTTAAAATTAACAAAGAAGACAAAGCGAAGAGGATGAAGAAGATTCCAGATGGTTCGAGAGACTAACGGCTCCACGATTGCAGGATTAGGGTCATCATATACTAAGGATTATTTTCTAAATAAAATATTACTTCCGAACAACAGACGCGATAAAATATTGTCCAATATATCACGTCTCTTATCTACTCATACCCGTATTATTTTCCCCTTTTAAGGATTCATTTTATGAAGTCAATCTATTGCTCTTATATATTTTTTTTTCTTTTTTTTAGTAACTCTTTCATGTAAATAAATTATATACGTGCTCCTTTACATAATTTCCCCTAAAAAATAAAAGTTATATTCCCCTTTCAGTGATAGAGAAAGATATAGAGATTGAACCAAAAAGAAGTCAATTTGACCTAATAGATTCAATTTGATTTCTCGTTGGTTCAATGTCAAATACGGCGATGAAACTGCATCTGGACCGTCTCTTTGAACATGTGATCTGCCGCACGTAATATATAATATTTTTTCTACTAGAAAGGACATGTATGATTTTTATCTTTTCAAATTTATATAATAAATAAAAATCTTGTTAAACAAATCAATTAACATTGACTTCAAATATAAAACTTAAACTTAAATAATTAAGATAATATAAAACTTAATTACATTTAACAAGTCCAACAGTCTTAATATGTTTTGTTAAATAACAATCTCCCATTAATGTTGGAACTAAGCATAATTAAGAGAGCATTTTGAATTAGTTAGTGGAGCTTCAATTCGAGCTCTCCTCAGTGGAACTCATTGTTTTTCTTATTATTTGGTTTTGTTAATTTATTTTTTTTTATTTTTTAGTTAATAAAATACAAAAAAAATAATTAATAAAATTTAAATTATATTTTAATTATACTTTATTTAGATTAAATTAACCAGTCAATTTTCTTAATGTGGGTAAAATTTTAAGCTGTAAATAATACATTAATTAAATAATAATAATATTTAATAATAGAAATATATATATATATATATATATATAAAAGCAAGTTGTCTTTCTCTGAACATGAATGCATGTGGACTCCATACGTAATATTTTTGTCAATCATTACACGTGTTACACACTATTGTACAGAATGCGTATGCATACAGACTTCGCGTGTAATAATTTTTCACCACACTTCTTTAAGAAAAATAGAAGGGTCAGCTCATGTAGATTTTAAGATATTGGCCTCAATTTATTTGCTACAGTAGACCTCTTTGGACAATAAAATTTAAACTCAAAACTTGAACTACTGAATAATGATAAAGAAGCTATCACTCTTAGCTGATTAATATACTAGTTGATTAAATAAGAGTTTGTTTTTTGGGGCATTTACATACATATCACCCAATTCCTCTGTATTTACACATCTAGCACCGAAGTTTTACTTTTTTTACATTTATACCGCCCAAAGCTTTCATGTCAGATCAAAAATACAATCTTTTTAATTTTTACACATGAAATACACCCTTTCATGTATAGATAAGGTGGTAATATGCAAAAATAAGAGTACACAGCTTCATTATTCAATAATTAACAGATGCAGTAAAATAAGAAAGGTCTACAGACTACAATCATGAAAAATCACCATAAATGAATCTCTGCTGAAAAAATAACAATAAATTTCAGTCTGAAAAGTTCAGTTGAGTCATCAAACTGATTGAAGAAGAAAACCAACCACACCAATTCCATTACTCAGGTCACAAATGCAAAATTAATCAAAATCATGTAAAAACTCATTGAAAAACAACCAGCAAACAATTTCTGTACAACATCTATCTCATTCCAAATCATTTTAAATCTTCAGAATGTTACAATATACAGCAACAGCAAAAAAAAGTGAAAAAGTGGGTCAAGTATCTGTACAAATGTGAAGGCTCTAAATCTCTGTTTAATTACCTTTCCTTTACAAAATGCAACCAACAACAAAGGCTGTGTGCATGATGTAGACATGATCATGCTTTTCTTTTCATAGAGCAGAAGATTTTCTCCAAAAATATCAGGAAAAAAAAATTAAATTGGATGATTATAACTTCATTGTGATTCAGTGAATAGCATCACCTGCAATGGAGAAAACAAAAGGAATAAATATCAGGAAGAAAATGCACAAGGAATGGTTTAAAATCACTTATTTTCATATTGAGATTTATTTTAATGGGTCCATCTCATTGATAAACTCATAATCCGAAGAACAAAGGTCTTTAGGGGTATCTATATAAATGCCACTCATTCCTTCTGCATTCATATATTGGAAAATTTACATATGTAGCGCAAAATACTTCTGTACTTGCATATATCACTCCTAAAATTTCATATTTACATACATAGCACTTTGGTGCTCTAAACCTATGTATGAAAATGTGTATTTCACTTTTTAAAAGAGGTAATAGTTCTATTTTAATATGATATTAAAGATTTGAGTGATTTTCATGTAAATATGAAACTTTGTGTGAGAAATACAAATAATAAGAATTGGGTGCTATGTACGTAAATGCCCATTGCATATCTAACACCTAAACTTTCCTGTTGATATTTATACCACCCAAAATTTTCATATCACATCAAAAACAACATCATTTTAACTTTTAAAATGGATAGGCAATGTGGTATGTGTGTAAAAACCGAAGTTTAGGTATTAGTTATGTAAATGTATAGAAATCGAGTGAGTATGTATGTAAATCTTCCTGTTTCTTAAATTTATTAAGGAGGCTTTCCAAGTGGATGGAGATACATAAATTGTAGAATAAATATGATATTGACATCTAGGATTTGAATTTTTAGCAGGAGTAGATTAGTATGAAAATAATCATGGAAACAAACTAGACAAAGTGCAATGTGGCAAATTCTTCATATAAGTCTATCAGATTTCATCTTCATCGGCATACATTGCCGGCTCATATATTGAACATGATCAATTGTAAAAGTGCTCCTTGCACATTTCGCTATATTAAGCAAACACTCTTTGATCTTTCCATGGGGGTGTTTGACCGCCTATAAGATTTTGGTTAAATAGGATTTAGTAAATCTGATAAATGTTGAAATTCAGAATAGTGTTTGGTTCAATTTAAGGCTAAATCCATTAAAATGGTTTATCATTTTTGGCATAAATCCACCTCTGTGATTTTCTTCCGAAGCCAAATCAATTAAATCCATGTATTAATCAAATTAACTAAATCCAAATTTACGTTAAAAAACTAACGGAAATGCAGAAATTTTTAATTTAACAAAGTTCGAATTTAAATTCGCCGAATTTTTTTTTTTTGGTTGGATCTGCGTAAAGTGTTACGTATATCCTACCTAAATCCGGCTACCCTAAGTTTCACCGTGTTTTATGAGGCAATCACATATATAACCGTCAAATTTTGGCCACAAAACTAACACTCTCCTAACTCCACTTATAAAATTCTCCCCCACACAACAAAACCCCAGCCTATGTTTCCTTTTTTTTTCCAATATTCCAATGATCTGATCAAGACACGCACGAATAAACTGATTCAATAGTTTAAACAAAAGTTACAAGAGTTGGGTGTTATGTTTTCCCCTTTATTTAAACCTCAAATGTATATCATCAATCTCAGCAAGATTGTCATACATAATATAATGACCCAAAGTCAAATAAGAAATCCAAATGTGGATATATTTATGATAAGAAGCTATGATATGATAAGAATATGCTAACAAGGTTGCTTAGTATGTTAATCATAGCATCAACGAATATGTTTGACATTTCATTAATCAGCAAATAAAATCAACTATTACAATGATTTTTCTCCATATGTAAATTAGTTAATTAGCAACAAATAATAGTTAGATATTGTTGGATTGACATCCAAAGTAGGTAAATATTTAAGACATTTCGAAAATTGAAAAAAAAATGTTATGAATAATTGAAGTCTCAAATGAAGGCTAGTTACCTTGCCACAGAATGGGCATTTGTCACTTCTCTCCATCCATTCATAAATGCAACTTAGGTGGAAATGATGAGAGCACAACAGTGTAATCTTTGGATTTTCCAATGTGTATTCTGCAAAATGCCATATGATATGAAACAAGCAAAATCATGGAAGGACAAGAGATATCAGAAGGAATAGCTACTATAAATTATAATAAAATAGAAGGAAAACTTGATTCTATCATCAAATATTTATAGCCAGTTCAGAATCGACATACACACCACCCAACTCCTATGTATTTACATATTTAAAAGCTAATTTTTTTTTATATTTATAACATATAGCACCCAAATCTTTCATATCACAAAAAATACCACATTTTTAACTTTTACAAAGTGAAATACACCTTTGATGCATGTGTAAGGTAGTACGTATGCAAAAATTGAAGTTTATGTGTTAGATATGTAGATACACAGGAATTGAGTGGTAAATATGTAAATGTTCCAATAAAAAAAACAAAAATAGTTATCCAATTTTAGCATCAATTCTGCTTCATATAGAAAAGTAAAAACATTGGAATTTGGTCGCCTGAAGTAGCATGGCAACGGTCAATAGTAACAGAATTGAAATTTTTTGGTGCAGGAAATTATTTCACTTCCCAATATCAACTCAAATAATTGGTCCATAAATTGATGAGAAGTAGATTGACAGACAAGGATAATCATACTTGGTACAAATCAATGTCCAATATGAATAAAGAAAGGAGCTAGAAAACCAAAGGCAAACATTTTGTAAATAACATTTTAACAGAAAAGGTTATTTTAAACTGACTGAATTTTGAGGAAGAAATAGTTATCAATCTCAAACAATTACTAAGTCTTGCTTCTCTATGCAACAAGATTTGAGTAAAAAAAGAAGGGAAATTTACATAACACTCATTTTTTAAGTGTTTGCATATCTAGAACCTAAAGTTTAATATTTATGTTATAACACTTTAGTGCCAAAACCCATATATGAAAACGTGTACTTCATTTTCAAAAATTTGCAATAGTTGCATTTTGACGTGATGTTAAAGATATAAATGTTATGCATGTAAATATAAAACTTCAGGGGTAAAATATGTATAAGAATTGTATGGTATAACACGTAAATGCCCCAAAAAAAACCTAGCTGGTTTTAGCTGAAAAACCAACTTTCCAACAAGCATCTTGACGTGTGTTAAAGATATAAATGTTATGCATGTAAATATAAAACTTCAGGGGTAAAATATGTATAAGAATTGTATGGTATAACACGTAAATGCCCCAAAAAAAACCTAGCTGGTTTTAGCTGAAAAACCAACTTTCTTCGTTAAACCTTTTTTTTTATGCAGATTGATATCCCTGTCCTCTTCTCTGAATGGGAGCAAATTTAATCAATCATTCTGAGTTGTATGCTTGTCTCTATTACTCAGAATCCTTCAAGCAATCATATAATATTCAAGCAAATCCCAAAAAATTATTTTTTCAAGCATTCCGAACACCACATTCATCGGGCATTTACTAAAGAACTGATCTATCAAAGGAAAGATGTTAATAAAATAGTAACAACTTTTCTAGTAAATGAACAGAGATCAAAGAGTCCGCAATGCAAATTACTAGAAATGAGTTGAGAGTTCTAAAAACAAAAAAGAAGGCCATAACTCATGTAACTTATTTCTTAGGCAAAAGAATAATATGCATCATTATTGCTAAAATTTAATGATCGTCTTTATGTGTACTTCTTTTCTGTTATGAGACGTTAACTTTGATTTATACATCTTTTGCACAAACTCTAGCTTTTCACTTGGTTCTATCCCTCATTCCTCTCTTATTACTTTCATAAATATTCTATCTACCCTCATTATTTCCTCTAAAGTATATGATCAAATTCTCTAAAAGCCTATTTAGATTTCATTTCTTTTATTGAGTGTTACTTCTACCATTTATCGCTCTTTCTATTAGGTTTAACACGTTTCTTGGCATTCAAATTTAAGCCACATTCAACTTGGTAGTCAATAAATTCTTCGTGTTGCCAAACACTTGGACTCATCATCATACACCATGCATTATCATCACTAAATTATTTGAATATCTAAGTAATATAATAGCAGTTTTATAAACTAAATCATCAAGCTTTCATGATATTCAGTTATCACAAATACTCTCAAGACACAATTCAATTTTACCCTGACAACTATAACTCGAGAAATTATATCGTTAACTATATTCCTATTCTTTCCTATAATAAATTTAATGCACTTAAATCGAACAAATGTCACTTTATCTTCTAACACTCTTAACTAGTAAATATTGATTTTGCATCTCCTGATATTGCATATCATAGATTCAACCATTAATCTAATCAACATAAACCTGTTATCATAAAAAATTTCTCAATTATTCTACCTTGTAATCTACTTCATTTACAAGTGGTCTCGCCATCAAAATTATAATGACTACAAATACCACAGACAAGTGTGCCTTATTGAGAATATCTTTTATAAAGATCAATATAGCACACCAAAAATTAGAAGTTTAAGGCAAATCCTTGATATCATTTCATAGAAAATATCCACCATTAATCCTCCACAATGTAGAGTGAAAATTTGAACATGTTTATAAATGGTGAGAAAGTCAGGCACATTTTATGAAATAATGATAAACTAAAATATAAACAGAAAGAGGAAATGATTGTTCCAAGTTACAACTTGTTGGTAACAACATTTTAATCTTTTATGTGGACAATTTCTTATTTGGAGAAAAGGTTCGAACATCGACCTCTAGTAGCAATTTTACCAACAATGTTGAACTTCGGCTCAACACGAGGAGTTTAACCTCATAAGTAAAATAATGACAACAACAATCAATGACTTCATCCCACAAAGGGGGGTCGGCTACATGAAACTTTTTTTTCATTGTGTCCTATTGAGAGTCATTTTCATTTAATTCTAATAAAATGAGATCATTTTTTATACAACAATCCCAATCCCAAGTTTTTTTTAGCCTATCTCTAACTTAACATAAGTCAAATCTAAACCATCCACTCTCCTAATTGAGATTTCAGATGCTCGAAGTTTAACATAATCAAACCATCTAAGACGACTCACTCTAATCATGTCTACCACTGGAGCTACACCAACCCTTTCATGAATACATTGGTTTCACATTTTGTCTGTAAGTGTAGAGTCACTCATCCCCCTGAGCATTCTCATCTCAACAACACTTAACTTACTCCTATACTTCTCTTCTACAAGCCAACATTCTACTCCATAAAGCATTGCAAGTCTCACCACTATCTTATAAAATTTTCCTTCAAGTTTAAGCGGTACTTTTCTATTAAGCAATAGGCTCGATGCATTCCTCCACTTCAACCATCGAACATGAATTCTACTAAAAGCGTCCCCATCCATATCACGGTCACTTTGAACCAAAGAGTTGAGATATCTAGAACATTCACTCCTTTTAACTATTGTTACAATCCCGCCACTAGATCTACAACTAATAAAATTATATTCCATATATTCAGTTTTAGATCTACTCAAACAAAAGACTTTAGACTCTAAAAATGACTTTCATAATTCAACTTTTTTCTTGAACTCTCTCTCTAGTCTTATCCACAACAAGAATATCTTCAGCATAAACAAACACCAAGGTATATCCTCCTATAAATGTCCAGTAAGAGCATAAGTAACAACTCTAGTATACACATATTTAACGACTTGAATATTAGTAATATCAATACCTTCCTTTTCTACGACTCTCCAAGTTACTTCGCTTGAATATAAGTAATATCAACACCTTTCTTTTCTATGACTCTCCAAGTTACTTCTTTTGGAATCTTATCATATAAGCTTTTTCTAAATCAACAAAAATCATATGTATTTTCTCCTAACTCTTTTTGTACTTCTCCATCAAACCACTCAATTAATGTATATATTTCATAGTAGACTTGTCCGGCGTGAATACAAGTTAAATTTGAGAAATTTTTGGATCACGTCGTATCATGTGTTCAATACCATCTCCCATAACTTCAATGTATGATACATTAACTTAATTCTTCTATAATTTGCACTATTGTATATCTCTTTTATTCTTAAGAATATTAACTAACAGACTCTTTCTCCACTCATCATGCATCTTTTTAATTTTTAAAATAATATTAAAAAATTTTAGTAAGTCATCTTTTTAATTTTTAAAATAATATTAAAAAAATTTAGTATGACAAACAATTCTCAAATCTCCTAAATATTTTTACACTTCTATTAGAACATTATCAGGACTTACTGTTTAACCTCATAAGTGGTGGAAAAAATTGACATGTTGTTATCATGACATTACTGAATAATCATCAACACCATGGATAAAAGCTGATAAATAAGAAAACTCCATGTCAGAGTACCCTTCCAGCAACTTCACTAATAAATTTCAAATAATTGAGAAAATTTTCGACACAAAACTGAAATAAAATCTCACGATTTTAAAACTCATCTCTTAATGCAATTAAATCTTGACCATCCCTTCCAATGTCTCCAGCATGTATATCTACAGAAAAGCATTACGCGTTGATAGCAAATTATTGCCAAAATATATATTGCTTACTCATTATTCAGCAAGATGTGGTTTTGGTGCACAA
>NW_018164675.1:1339263-1340750 GCF_001263595.1 Phalaenopsis equestris
CTCATTATTCAGCAAGATGTGGTTTTGGTGCACAAATTGATTCTGTTAAGAATATCAATTTTTCAGAATCCAACACCTTTCAAAAGTGTCGTCTTTCATATGTGATTGAAATCATGAGAAGGCTATTCAAATCTGTCAAAGTGTGAAAAATGAAAAGCTAATTCTCATCATACCTTCAAGGCAGGTGGGGCATACATCTTCATCTTCAACCTGGGAGAAAATATAAGCAAAACCAGTTCTTGGTTGCTTTAATGGCTGCTCGTCTGAAGAATCCGAGAAAGTTTTCTTCGAATCCCCATCAAAGTCTGATTTTTTAAAATCTTCTGCAGCACCTAAAATTGATGCAGATGTTTGAGATTCGGGTCGCAAAACTGTGCAGCTGGGATCGTCGTATGGTAAAGGCCGAGGAGGAGGTTGATATGTATCAGATATTGAATCGTCATCAGAAGAAGGAACCACAGTTGCTCTTCCTTGATGGGCTGAAGAAATGGGACGAACATGGCCTCTTTGAAAAAGAATATTGTACTGTAGGGAAGCACAGATGCATTTCACTAAATAACAGACCATAATGAAATCTCAAATTACACATTCTATCAATTCATTTTAGAGCTTAGCGTGGCTATTTATCAAGATAATAATCTACTAAAAAATTATTGATATGAGGCAAGCAACTTTCTAAAGATACGTTTGACTTTAATTTCTATCAAGTTTAGACCTGCAACATTCCCACCATCACGCATCACTTCCGCCTTCTTGTGCTGATATTCAAGGGCTTGTTTGATTGAAGGTATTTCGAATACAGGCATATTTTATGCAAATATATTGTGTTTGAAACACTAGAGATGTTTGGTTGGCTGGGAAATAAATTGTGAAAATCACATTTTAGCATTTGGTTACAAGAAAATAAAATCTGGATATTATTGTAAAATACCCAAGGCAAGTGGGATAGCCGGAAATAGTAGGGATAGCTAGAAAACTTGTAGAACAAGCGGCAAGCGCGACATCAATAGAATGGATGAAAAGTTTATCACGAGGGTATCCTGTAATACCTTTCATGGAGTGGAGCAGAGGTATCACGAGCGGTGCCTTTCAAGTGATATATTCCTCGTTCGCCCAACTTTAGCGAATTTGGAATTCATTGAAATTGAACTAATAATGGAATTGGGAATTCATTAAGTCATCATTCTGCATTTGTATTTCACCAACCAAACATCTAAATTTTCAAAAACCTTGTATTTGGAACCAACCAAATCACCCTTTTATTGCTGGTGCTAGTACTGCTCAGCACTTTCAAGCAAATAAAGATTTTCTTCTCTTTTTATTTTATTTTATTTTTGGTTGAGGTGGTTGGACAAAGAATCAAAACCACTTAAGCCTAAGGGGCTATACAAAATATAAAATGAACTACTAAGAACAAAAATGATCTAAACGCTAGAAGGGAGAACAAAATGTGGCCGCACCAAATAGAGCTCAGACTAATAGAAAAA
>NW_018164675.1:1340850-1342390 GCF_001263595.1 Phalaenopsis equestris
TACAAGTGTAATCATTCGACCCAAAAAATTTCTTCACTTCAATCGATGTCACATTTGATAAAACACATAGATTCTTCCCTCAAAGTCAACTTCAGGGAGAGAATTCTCTTGATGATTAATTTCATAACATCTTTTATCTTAACATTCTTGGAATAGAAAATCCTTCAATACAAACCTTATACTACTATATCTCTTCAAGTATATACAAGAAGGAACAAACTCAACCAAGATCTTCAGCAAGTCCAAGACTTAGAACCGTTATTAGGCGACACTACTCAGCCCACTACCACTCATCTATATCACATCTCTTAATACACCTCATTTCATAATTTTTATTTCATAAAACCTTTCTAACCAACATCAGCACCAATCACACTTCCAATCCACAAACTCTATTTGAGACCCTTGAAAATAAAAATTGGAAGTAAACTATGAGAGAATAAATAAATGATTTAAAAAAAATTATACATGGGAGATCATTGAATTACCAAAAAAAGAAGACGGTAGAATGCAAATGGAATTTCACGGTAAAAAACAATGTACATGGGAGCCTATAAAGGTATAAAGTAAGATTAGTGGCAAAAGTATATATTCAATCATATGTGATTAGTCATTAAAATACTTTTGCGCCGATTGTAAAAATGAATATTATTCACATTATGGTATCTCTAACAACAAATTATGGATAGCCTATATAACAATATGACGTAAAAAAATACATTCTTAAATGGTAATATTGAAGACTAGGTCTATATGAATCCACCACCAAGGTTTAATAGCTTTTTTAAAAGGAATCAGGGATGCAGATTGAAAAAGACTCTATATGGGCTAGAACAATCACCAATAGCTTGATTTGGCAGATTTGTAAAGGCAATGAAAGGAACTTGATACAAAAAGAGTCAAAAAGACCATGATTTCTTCATAAAACACTCTAATGATGATAAAATCTCAATTCTTATTGTGTATGTTGACAATATGATTGTTACAGGAGATGACAATTAAGAATAAGAAACACTCAGAAAAACGCTTGTTGAAGATATTAAAATCAAAGAGTTAGAAAAACACAAATAATTCTTGAGAATATAAATGACTCAATATAAATAAGAGATATTTTTCTCCCAATAAAAATATGTTATGGATATGCTAAAAGAGACCAAGATGACAAAGTGCAAGCCGTGTGAAACTCCAACTAAACCAAGTTAAAAACATGACCTTGATGAAGGAGTTGTTGTAGATACAGGATAATATCAAGGGTTAGTGGAAACATTAATCTACTTATCTTATACTCGTCCTGTCATCGCATTAGCAGTAAGTCTAATTAGTCAACTCATGCACAAACTTAAATATCTCTAATTAGTCAACTCAAGCCTCTTCTAGAATCCTCAAATATCTCAAATCAAATACATGAAAAAGATTTTTATATGAAGGACCTAATACTCTACAAGTTGAAGAATATATAGATGCAGACTATATTGGATCGCCGATAGATAGAGGCCTACTTCAAGGTATTGCACATTTTTAGGAGGAAATCTCATAACTC